>NC_027609.1:0-14709 GCF_052857255.1 Amblyomma americanum | reverse complement strand
AAATCTTAGAAATAAATTCGTTATTAAATTTGCAGTTTAAATTTTAAGATTTTACTTCGCAGAATATGATTACATCTATTTTAAATAAGGGGCGACAACCGGCTATCGCATTTACTGGACCGCATAGATGTAACAAAGGGTCATACTAAGTCCAACTCACATCTACTAATTAATAAATTCGGAGAAAGAAAATAGATGACTCATCTAGCTCAAAATCAGTACTGATTTAAATAAGGCGAAAAAGCCCAGTAAAGTCTGGCATACTTCTCTTTAATACATCCAGATGACCGATAGACACGAGTTGTGCGCGTAAAATAAAAATAGAAACGTTTCTATTTTTATTTGTAAATTAGGAATTTCAACTTGGCAGAAATATGCGTTAAATTTAGAATTTATTTATGAAAAAATATTCAGTTGAAATTAGACTTTTAGAAAATTTTTCTTTTTTATATTTTCAAAATATACACTTAAATAGTTAAAAAGTCTATATTATAGATAATAAAATAAAAAAAAGAAAATAAATTATGGTAATAAATTTTCTCATAATATCATAGGGGTATTCGATGGGTATAGCACCTAAAAAAGTTAGCAGAAAAAATGTGTTAACTAAAGCTCAGAAAATTATTTTTTTTAAATTATAAAAATAAAATGAAGAAATTTTATTTTTTATAAAAAAAGGTAAAATTATAATAATTATAATTGATATTATTAATGCTAATACTCCACCTAGTTTGTTAGGGATTGAACGTAAAATAGCATAAGCAAATAAAAAATATCATTCTGGCTGAATATGGGGGGGAGTAATCATAGGGTTAGCCATGTTAAAATTTTCTGCATCTATTATTCTATACGGGTACAGCAAAATAAATAAAGAAAATGGAATGACAACAAATAAAATTCCTAAAATATCCTTAATTGTAAAATAGGGATGAAAAGGAATTTTGTCAATATTTATTGAAACCCCTAAGGGATTTGATGAACCTTTTTCGTGAATAAGAATAATATGAGTAATAGATATTCTTAAAAGAAGAAAAGGCAGAATGAAATGAAGTGAAAAAAATCGAATTAATGTGTTATTATCAACTGAAAATCCCCCTCAAATTCAAAATGTTATAGATTGTCCAAAATATGGAATAGCTGAAATTAAATTTGTAATTACAGTTGCCCCTCAAAATGACATTTGTCCTCAAGGCAAAATATATCCTAAAAATGCTGTAGCTATAAGAATAAAAACAATGAAAAGACCTGAAAGTCAAACTTTATAAAAATAAAATGATGAATAATAAATTCCTCGTCCAATATGAATGTAAATTAAAATAAAAAAAAGAGAAGCTCCGTTTGCATGAATAGACCGAATTAATCATCCATAATTTACATCTCGTTGAATATGAGAAATTATGATAAATGCAGTAGTGATGTCACTTGAAAAATTTATTGCCAAAAAAAATCCTGAAATAATTTGAATTATTAAGCAAATTCCTAATAACGATCCAAAATTTCATATATATGAAATGTTTGAAGGAGAAGGAAGATTAATTAAGGGATTTAAAAGTTTTAACATAGGTTATAAACTTTTTATTGGAGAGGAAATTCAATTTAAATTTTTTAAAATTACCAGTAAAGTAACTAAAAGATAAATTATTAATAATAAAAATATATTTATGAATGAATAAAAATAAATTTTTATTAAATCTTGATTATAAATTTTTATAAATAATAAATCTAAATTCAATAATAAAATTATTATTCTAATAATTGAAATTTTAAAATTAAAGTTTATTTTTTTATTAGGACATAATCTTACTACATATATAAAAATAATTATTATTCCTCCCAGGATTATGAGAATAATAATTATGGAAAATAAAGAGTTATTAGAAATAATGTAGAAAAGAAATGAAATAAATAAAGTTAGTAAAATTACTGCAATCAATATTATTATAGGATGACTTATTGAAATTAATACTAAAGAAATTAGTAATAAAATTTTAATTTTCAGACAGAAAATAATATATATTTAAAGTATATAAATTTTGGAGATTTAAAGAGAGAATTTCTTTTCTGATGTTAAAAGGGAACTCCAATTTTGATTTACAAAATCAATATTTTTATTAAATTATTTCAACTTATGTTAATACTTTCTTTAATTTTATATATAATAGGACTTATATCATTAATTTTTAATCGTTTTCACTTAATTATAATTTTAATAAGAATTGAATTTATATATATGTCTATTATAAGTTTAATAATAATTGTATTTTCTTTTATTAATTTTGTTAATATTTTCATATTTTTAGTAAGAGTTGTTTGTGAAGCCGCTTTAGGATTAAGATTATTAGTCTTGTTAAGATATTTTTATGGAAATGAAATATTAAAATCAATAAGTTTATTAAAATGTTAAGTTTAATTTTTATAGGGGTTTTAATCACATGTTCTTCTTTTTTTCTTGAATTTAGAGTTTTAATGTTAATAATTTTATTAACATTAAAGGTAATTTTTATTAAATTGGTAAATGTTGAAAATGTTATTATTGAATATATATTTATAATAGATTTAATAAGATCAATAATAATTTTATTAACTATTTGAATTACATTTTTAATAATTCTTTCAAGATTTGCAAAAGAAGTTCAAAAAAATAAAATATTTTTATTTTATGTAACTTTTATAATATTACTTTTAATAATTTGTTTTACAGTAATAAATTTACTAGCATTTTATTTTTTTTTTGAATCAGTTTTGTTTCCTATTATTATATTAATTTTTGGCTGAGGGAATCAGCCAGAACGTTTACAGGCTGGTTTTTACATATTAATGTATACTATTTTTGGTTCATTTCCTATATTTGTAACAATTTTAATATATATGTATAAAAATAACACTTTAATTTACCCTTACATAGATTGAATTGAAAGTCAATTGGGGATTTTATTTATTTTTTTAATAATAGGGTTTTTAGTGAAGATTCCAATATTTTTATTTCATCTTTGACTTCCTAAAGCGCATGTTGAAGCGCCAATTTCAGGGTCAATAATTCTAGCAGGTGTTTTGTTAAAATTAGGAATTTACGGGATTTTTCGTTTTAAAAAATTTATAATAGTAGAGTTAATAAATTTTAGGGAAATTTTTGTTGTTGTATCAATTTGAGGAAGTGTGATAATTAGAATGTTTTGCCTTTATCAAACCGATATCAAATCTTTAATTGCCTATTCTTCAGTTTGTCATATAGGTGTAGTTTTAGCAGGAGTAATGAGATTTTGCATTTATAGAAGAATGGGAGCTCTTCTTTTAATAATTGGACATGGTCTTTGTAGTTCAGGGCTTTTTTGTTTAGCTAATATTATTTATGAACGGGTTTCAACTCGAAGAATACTTTTATTTAAGGGAATAAAATCAATTTTTCCTTCATTGACAATTTGATGGTTCTTATTTAGTATTATTAATATATCAGCACCCCTATCAATGAATCTTTTAGGTGAGTTATTTTTAAGATTAAGAATCCTAAAAATAAGAATTTTTTATTTTTTCCCGGTTATATTAATTATCTTTATAAGAGCATGTTATTCAATTTATATATATAGATATATCAACCATGGATATGGCTGGGTTCTCTGATCTTTGTCTCCTATTAATAGACGTGAATATTCAATTTTATTTTTCCATTTATTTCCTATAATTTTATGAATTCTAAAAATTTCTTTTTTTTGTAAATGAATTTAAGTCTAATTAGTTTATTTTAATAAAATTATAAATTGTGGATTTATAGATGATCTATTCATTAGACAATTTTCATAAATTGAAGTTTAATATTAATAATAATAAGCTTAATATTTGGTGAACTTTTTCTTGAAAGATTTTTTAAAAATAATATCATTGTATTAGAATACATTTTAATTTCTATTCAAAACTTAGATTTTAAGTTTTACTTTTTAATAGATTGAGTAAGAATACTATTTAGTATAGTAGTATTAATAATTTCAAGACTAGTGATTATATATAGAAAAAGTTATATACATAATGATAAGAATAAAAATTCTTTTTGTGTAATTGTTTTATTATTTGTGGCTTCGATAATTTTTTTAATTTTAATACCTAATATATTTTCAATTATTTTGGGGTGAGACGGATTAGGTTTAGTTTCCTATTGTTTAGTTATTTATTATCAAAGAGTAAATTCTTATAACTCTGGAATAATAACAGTGATTAGAAATCGGGTGGGAGATGTAATAATCATAATAAGAATAATTTTTTTTGTAAGATTTGGAAGATTTGATTTTCTTAGTTTTAATAAAATTGAACTAATTTGTGGAATTTTAATTTTAGTAGCTGGATTAACAAAAAGAGCTCAAATTCCATTTTCAGCTTGGCTTCCAGCTGCAATAGCAGCTCCTACTCCAGTTTCATCTTTAGTTCATTCATCAACTTTAGTTACAGCCGGAGTTTATATTTTAATTCGATTTAATTGTCTTTTTAAGTTAAATACTTTTTCCGAAATTTTAATAAAAATTGCATTATTAACCATATTAATAGCAGGAGTCAACGCTTTTTTTGAAACAGATTTTAAAAAAATTATTGCCTTTTCAACCTTAAGACAACTTTCAATAATAATAGTAATTTTATCTTTGGGTATAGCTGATATAGCATTTTTTCATTTAATTATACACGCTATTTTCAAGTCAATACTATTTTTATGCGCAGGGTTTATTATTCATTCCTTAAATGGTATTCAAGATATTCGAATGTTAGGAAATTTTTTCTTATTTAGTCCTGTAATTTCAAGATGTATAATAATTTCTATTTTATCTTTAATTGGATTTCCATTTATTGGGGGATTTTATTCAAAAGATTTAATTGTGGAATTTTTTTTTTTTAAGGTTGACAATTTTTTGTTAACTTTTGTACTAATTTTAGGAATTATATTTACTTTTTTTTATTGTTTCCGTCTCGGATATATTCTTCTTTTAAAAGGTTCAATAAATTTAATAATTTTCAAAGGTTCTTTTGACTTTTTTATAATAATTCCTATTATTATTTTATGTTTTATTATATTAATTTCTGGCAATTTTATTTTTTGAATAACAAATCCAAATTTAGGCTTAATTTTTATTAGAACTTTTTGAAAAATTATTACAATTTTATTACTTTTTATAACAATTTTATTATTTCAATTTCTAAAAGGATTACAAATTAATATTGATTTTTTTTATAAAATTTGATATTTAAGTAATTTGACTAGTTATTTATTTTTAATTGAAAGAAAAATATTTCTAAAAATTAGAATAAGAGATTGAACATGAATAGAAAATTTAGGCCCCAAGGCCTTGAAAGAAGATTTAACAAAATTATTTAATTTTAATTTCTGAGTTGAAAATCAAAATTTAAGTAAAATTTTATTAATAATTATGGTAACAATTATAGTAATTATGTGTTTTTATAGTTTAAATCAAAACATTACACTGAAAATGTAAAAATATTTTATTTAAAAACAAAATAACTTTTAGTGTAAAAGCACGAAAAATTTTGATTTTTTAGGAAATAAGTTTAATTATTAAAGTTAATTTTAGTAAAAGTCAAAATTACATTATTTATCCTATCAAGATAACCCTTTTATTCAGGCATTTTACTTCGCAGAATATGATTACATCTATTTTAAATAAGGGGCGACAACCGGCTATCGCATTTACTGGACCGCATAGATGTAACAAAGGGTCATACTAAGTCCAACTCACATCTACTAATTAATAAATTCGGAGAAAGAAAATAGATGACTCATCTAGCTCAAAATCAGTACTGATTTAAATAAGGCGAAAAAGCCCAGTAAAGTCTGGCATACTTCTCTTTAATACATCCAGATGACCGATAGACACGAGTTGTGCGCGTAAAATAAAAATTTTTTGAATTATAAGGAAAAAATATTTATATGCTGAACAATTAAATTTGGTTTAATAATAAAAAATTATATATTTTTTATGAACTTTATAAAAAATTTTACAGCAGAAAATAAAATTTATTTAATAATAAAAAATTATTGAAATTTATAATAAATCTTAGCTAATTTTGTGCCAGCAGCAGCGGTTAAACAAAAAAGATTTTTTTTTATTCTATTAATGTAAAATTAATCTTTAGGGAAAAAATTAATAATTAAAAAAGGTGAAATTTTTTAGTTAGTTTAATAAAACATTTAAATAAAAACTCCATTTTTAAAAACTAGGATTAGATACCCTATTATTAGGAATAATTCATTGTTAGTAAATATTAAATACGAAAACAAAAAATTATGGCGGTATCTTAAGCTTTTCAGAGGAATTTGCTCTTTTATGGATAAAACACCTAAATCTTACTAAAATTAGCAAGTTCAGTTTGTATACCACTATAAAAGTAATAATTAGTTATTATTACTTAAACTTTTAATTTAAAAAGAAAATTAAGTCAAGGTGCAGCAAAAATTTTAGGATGAAGTGAATTACAATGCTTTTTAGAAAAAAAAATTGAAATTTAATTTTAGGATTTGAAAGTAAAAATTTAATAAAATGATTTTTTGAATTAAGTTCTGAGATATGTACATATCGCCCGTCGCTCTTTTTCTAAAGATAAGTCGTAACAAAGTTAAAGTACTGGAAAGTGCTTTAGAAAATGAAATCAATATTTGATGTTTCATTTACAATGAAAATTAGTAAAATTACCATTTTTTTTCTCTAACTTTAATTATATATATATATATATATATATAAATTATTACAAATAATTTTTTTAAAAAATTAAATTTTTGAAAACCGAAGGGGAGACAGAAAAGAAGTAGAAAGTAAGTATTTGTACCTTTTGCATTAGGGTTTTTTAAAAAAAAATAAATTTTTATTTTTCTCGAAATAAATTGAGCTATTTAATTTTATATTATTTCTTGTTTTAAAAAGAAATTTAAATAATAAATAGAGGTGAAATTCTATTCAAAATTTAAGATATCTAGTTTTTAAAAAAAGATTAAAAATCTTTTTGTTTTAGTAATTAAATATTATAAATATAAACAGAAAATTTCTTTGGGGATAAGCTCAAAAATTTTAATTTAAAATTCTAAAATTTTTATTAAATAAGGATTAAAATTTTCCGGAAAATTTTAATAAATTCTTATTAAGGGGTTTTTAAAATAATTTAATGTTAAAAAAAAAAATTAACTGTTAATTTTTATAAAAATGACAAAATTAGTAAAATTACCATTTTTTTTTCAATTTTTTGAAATTTTAATTTTTTTAATTAATTTAAAGTAAATGAACTCGGCAATTTTTTTTCTTGACTGTTTAATAAAAACAACTCATTTAGAAAAATTAATTAAATGAAAATCCTGCTCAATGAATTATTTAAATTGCTGTAGTATTTTGACTATACAAAGGTATTGAAATAAGGCTTTAATTGAGCGCTAAAAGAATGGAAATACAAGAAAACTCTTTATTTACTTTAAAAATTAAAGTTATTTTTATTTGTGAAGAAACAATAATTTATATTAGGGACAAGAAGACCCTAAGAATTTTTAATAAAAAGTTATATTGAAATATGAAACTTTTTATTTTAATTGGGGCGATTTAACTAAATATTAAAAACTTTTTTAAAAAAAAATATGAACCGTTATTAACGGACACTTGGAAAAAATACTCTAGGGATAACAGCGTAATAATTTTTGATAGTTCTTATAGACAAAATAGTTTGCGACCTCGATGTTGGATTAGGATATTTTTTTAATGAAGAAGTTAAAAAAAAAAGTTTGTTCAACTTTTAATGTCCTACATGATCTGAGTTTAGACCGATGAGAATCAGGTTGGTTTCTATCTTAATATATAAAATTTATAAGTTAGTACGAAAGGAATACTTAAATAAAATTTTTTTATTAAGATCTTACAGTTTTTGCATCAATTTTTGGAATTGAAGTGGCAGAAATTGCGAAGAATTTAAGCTTCTTTAATGGAAATTTATTTCCCTTTAATAATTTTAAATTTTTTAGTTTTTAGCCTATTATTAATTATAGCATTAATTAGAATTGCTTTTTTTACTTTATTGGAACGAAAAATTATAGGTTATTGCCAAACTCGTAAAGGACCCAATAAAACTGGTCTTCAAGGCTTATTCCAACCATTTAGAGATGCAATTAAATTATTTAGAAAAGAAATAAATTTAATATTTTATTTAAACATAATCTTGTATTTAATTTCACCTTTATTAAGAATTACTTTAATATTAATATTATGATTAATTTTTTATTTTAAAAGCAATATTCTTAATTTAAATTTAACATTAATTTTTTTATTATGCATTTCTAGTATAAGAAGTTACTCAATTCTATTCGGAGGTTGGGCTTCAAATTCAAAATATTCATTAATTGGGGCATACCGAGGCTTTGCACAAATTATTTCATATGAAGTAAGTATAGCAATAATTTTGATTGGATTTTCTTTATTAATGGAAAGTTTTTCAGTTAATTTATTTTTAAAAACTCAAGAAAATTTGAGAATATTTATTTGTTTTCCAATAATAAGAATTATTTGGCTAGTAGTTGTTCTAGCAGAAACTAATCGAACACCTTTTGATTTAGCTGAAGGTGAATCAGAATTAGTTTCTGGGTTTAACATTGAATATGGCTCATGATTATTTGCTATTATTTTTATATCAGAATACGGAATGATTATTCTCATAACTATAGTTACAAATTTTATATTAATAGGTTTTAGAAATTTAAATAGTATAGCTACTTTATCTTTAATATTTTTATTTATTTTAATCCGGAGAACTTTTGTTCGTTATCGATACGATAATTTAATAATAATAGCATGAAAAACAATTCTACCCGTAACTATTCTTTTCTTTTTTGGAAGAATATTTTTGTTTTTTATCTGCTTTTACAGTTTTTGCATCAATTTTTGGAATTATTTAAATCCATAGGAATTATAACAATGAAAATGTTAAGTGTTTCTTACACTATTTAAATTTAAGACCAAAATGGGTTTCCATTAATTTTAGGTTAGAAGCCTAATTAAATTTGGTCTTTTAATAGGAAATGAATTCAATTATTTCATTAACAATGAAAAGCCTCAATTTTGGCTTCTATTAAAAAATAGAAAAGTTTCTAAATTCAGGCCGAAACTGAATGCGATTAATCGCTTTATTTTAAAACAGAAAAGGACAATTCAATTTCTAATTGCAAATTAGATTTTATTACTTTTAAATACTTTTCTATTTAACTCATTCAATTATTCCTCTTTTTCACTCAAATAAAAGGCCAAATAAAATAATTAAATTAATTAAAATAAAAGAAATAATTAGAGAAAAACTTTTATTTAAAAGAATGGGGTAAGGAAGAATAACAATAATTTCAATGTCGAAGACTAAAAATACAATTCCTAAAAAGAAAAATTTCAAAGAAAAGGGCACACGAGATAAAGAAAATGGGTCAAAACCGCATTCAAATGGAGATAGTTTTTCTTTTGATTTTAAGTTTTTTAAACCAAAAATAGTAAATAAAATATAAATTGAAAATACAATTAAAGGAATAATTATAACAAAAATTGTTTAATTTATTCTAAACTTATTAATTGGAAATTAATTGTACTTTTTATACTAATTAAACAAAAAATTCATCAATATATAAAAGTAAATAAAAATAATCATACAACATCAACAAAATGTCAATACCAAGCAGAGGCCTCAAACCCAAAAAAATGGCTAGTTGAAATTAAATTATTTTTAATTCGGAAGTAAGAAATAGATAGAAACAATGAACCAATAAGTACATGAATACCATGAAAACCTGTAGTTAAAAAAAAAGTGGATCCAAAAATTCTATCAGTAATTGAAAATTGAGCTTGGTAATACTCAAAAATTTGAAATAATGTAAATAAAACTCCCAACATAACAGTAATTTTTAATGAAAGTAAACATGAATTGTAATCCCCGTTCATGATTGCATGATGTGTTCAAGTAACTGAAATACCAGAAGAAATTAAAATAGTTGAATTCAATAAAGGAATTTCAAAAGGATTAAAAGGAATAATATTTTTAGGAGGCCATTGTCTCCCAATTTCAATATTTGGGGATAAACTTCTGTGAAAAAATGCTCAGAAAAAAGAAATAAAAAAAAAGACTTCAGATAAAATAAACAAAATTATTCCTAATTTAAGTCCTTGTAATACATAAATTGTATGATTTCCTTGAAATGATGCTTCTCGTGACACGTCTCGCCACCATTGATAAGACGAAAGAATTAAAGTCAAAATTGCAATAGAGACTAAATAAAAATTATTATTATTAAAATAATTTACAAATCCTAGAGTTAATGAAAATGCTGAAATAGATCTAGTTAAAGGTCAAGGTCTTTTTTCTACTAAATGAAAAGGATGAAATATCATAAGTTTTAAACTTCATTAATGTAAAGAGAAATCAAAGTTACAAAAACAAAACTTTGAATTATTGCAACAGCAGTTTCTAACAATAACAATAACACTATAATTATAAATATAATTGAAAAAAAAGAAATTCTAGTCATTATTATTGATGATAAAAGATGAATTAGTAAATGACCTCTAATTATATTAGCTGTTAAACGTACTGATAAAGTAATTGGACGAATTAAATTTCTCACAGTTTCAATTAAAACTATAAAAAAACTTAAAAAAAGTGGAGAGCCTAAAGGAACCAAATGTCTCATAGTTTTATTAAATTTGTTTATAATTCTAAACAAAATTAAAGATATTCAAAAAGGAAAAGCATAAAACATAGAAAATACTAAATGACTAGAAGGAGTAAAAATATAAGGTATAAGGCCTAAACTATTTCTGAATAAAATAATACAAAAAATTGAAAGAAAGAAAATAATATTTTTAAATTTTAAATGGTCAATGTTATTTTTAATTTCTTGAAAAAACTTTTTGAAAAGAGTTTTTCAAGAAATTAGAAATAAAGAAGAAGTTGATCAGAAAGGCAAAGGAATAATTACAATTCAGAAAATTAAAGTTATTCAATTTAATCTTAAAGAATTAGATGTTGATGGGTCAAAAATCGAAAATAGGTTATTTATCATTTAAAATTAATGTAAACTTTAATTGTTTCTTTTTTAGGTATTATTATTTTTATTTCCATTTTTAGAAAATAAATTGTTATTAAAATAATTAAGAAAATGGTTAGTATAATAGGTGTAATTATCATTCATCTTAAAGGAAATAATTGAGGCATAGAAAGACACTAATGTAATTAAAGAATGACATTCTTTTGTTATTTATTTTAACTAGACTTCCTCATTGAAAGTAAATTTTACTATTGTTTGGTTTAAGAGACCATCGCTTAAACTTCAGCCATTCAATGTATGTTGAGATAAATTTAATGAAATTTTTTATAGAAGTGACTTCTATTGAAATAGGTATAAATCTATGATTTGTTCCACAAATCTCAGAGCATTGACCGTAAAATATTCCAGGTCGTTTGGCAATTGAAAATGTTTGGTTTAATCGACCTGGAATAGCATCTATTTTTATACCAAGTGAGGGGATAGTTCAAGAGTGAATTACATCAGCTGATGAAATTAAAAATTTAATTGTTGTGTTAAATGGAATTATTACGTTATTATCGGTTTCTAAAAGTCGAAAAGAGTTTATTTCTAATTCTGTTTCAGGAATTATAAATGAATCAAATTCTTTATTAAAGTCTGAGTATTCATAAGATCAATATCATTGGTGACCAATAATTTTTAAGGATGTTTGGGCATGGAAGATTTCATCTGTTAAATATAAAAGATGAAGAGATGGTAAAGCAATAAAAATTAATGTAATTGCTGGGATAATTGTTCAAATAATTTCAATCTCTTGACCTTCTATTATTGATCGTCTTGTAAGGGAATTTGTTGTAATATTAAGAATTATATACATGGTAATAATTGTAATTGTAATAATAATTATTATTGAGTGATCATGAAAAAAGGCTATTTGTTCTATAATTGGGGAATTTATGTCAGGGAATGAAATTTGAGACCATGTTATCATAGGTTATGTTATTTAATAATAATGTTATTTTGATTAAAAGTATGCTCAGAAGGGGGAAAGTTTATTATTCATTCAATGGATGCAGAAGTTGATAGAGTTGAAAAAATTAATTTTTTTTCAATTAATGACATTCAAATAATAATAATTATTAAAATTACTCCTGATAAGGAAATAATAGAACCAATTGATGAAATCAGATTTCATTTTGAGAAAAAATCTGGGTAGTCAGAATAACGTCGTGGCATTCCTCTTAGACCTAGAAAATGTTGAGGAAAAAATGTTAAATTAACACCAATAAAAGTAATAAAAAATTGCCTTTTAGTAAAAATAGAATTAAAATTTATTCCAAATATAAGAGGAAACCAGTGAATGATTGCTCCTATAATTGCAAATACAGCTCCTATTGAAAGTACGTAGTGAAAGTGAGCTACAACATAGTATGTATCATGAAGAATAATGTCAATTGATGAATTGGCGAGTATAATTCCTGTTAGTCCCCCAATTGTAAATAAAAAAATGAATCCCAATCTTCAAAGAATTGGAGTATTGAATTTAATTTTAGTTCCATGCAAAGTGGCCAATCATCTAAAAATTTTAATTCCAGTTGGAACTGCAATAATTATTGTAGCTGATGTAAAATATGCTCGTGTATCTACATCTATGCCAACAGTAAATATATGATGAGCTCATACAATAAACCCTAAAAGGCCAATAGCCAGTATGGCATAAATTATACCTAAATTTCCAAAAGGCTCTTTTTTCCCTGTATGAAAACAAATAATATGGGAAATTATCCCAAATCCTGGAAGAATTAGAATATAAACTTCTGGGTGGCCAAAAAATCAAAATAGATGTTGATATAAAATTGGATCTCCTCCCCCTGAAGGATCAAAAAATGAGGTATTAAAATTCCGATCTGTAAGTAATATGGTAATTGCTCCAGCTAAAACTGGGAGAGACAGGAGGAGGAGAATGGTAGTAATAAACACTGATCATACAAATAAAGGGATTCGCTCTATTGTCATTCCAATGGAGCGTATATTAATAATTGTAGTAATAAAATTAATTGAACCTAAAATAGATGAAGCCCCAGCTAAATGAAGTGAAAAAATAGCTAAATCCACTGAAGGACCATAATGAGAAATGTTTGATGACAATGGGGGGTAAACTGTTCAGCCGGTTCCGGCTCCGGATTCCACAAGAGAAGAGTTGATTAAAAGACAAAGAGATGGGGGAAGAAGTCAAAAACTTATATTATTTATCCGAGGAAAAGCTATATCTGGAGCTCCAAGCATAATGGGTACAAGCCAGTTTCCGAATCCTCCGATTATAATTGGTATAACTATAAAAAAAATTATAATAAATGCATGGGCTGTTACAATAACATTATAAATTTGATCATTTCCAATTAATGTACCGGGTTGGCCTAGTTCTATTCGAATTAAAATTCTTATAGATAATCCCGCTATTCCGGCTCACCTTCCAAAAATCAAGTATATTGTTCCAATGTCTTTGTGATTTGTTGAGTATATTCATCGCGGTAAAATGACTGAATTTTAGGTGATAAATTGTAAATTTATTTATGGATAATTTCCTTTTGCTAAGATTTAAAAATTTTTATTTTTTACTTTGAAGGTAACTAGTTTTATTAACTTAAAATCTTAAATAATTATTAAATTTAAAATAAAAATGCATAAAATTATGTTTAAATTAAAAATAAAATTTTTATTTATTGTTTTATTTTTAAAAAGATTTTTTGTGTTTAAATAATTTAAAAATAATGTTGGTGTTAAAATTCGTATATAAAAGAAAATATTAATTATTGATGAAATAATTAAAATTGTTACTGTAACTCTAGAATTTTGAATTAAGAAAAAAATAGAGATTAATTTAATTAAAAAACCTAAAAATGGTGGTATTCCCCCCAGAGATATTATTATAAAAATTAATGAAATTTTATTAGAGTAATTTTTATTAAGATTAAAAAAGTCCATGATATAGTTAAAATTTATTTTTTTTAAAAGGAAAGAAATTTTGTAAATTAAGATTGAGTAAATTAATATATATGAAATTCAAAAGTTACTTTTTACGAAAATTAATCTTAACACTCAACCTTGATGTGAAATAGACGAAAAAATTAAGATTTTTTTAAATGTTTTTGAATTAAGAGCTAAAAGAGATCCAAGTAATGAAGAAATTAGAATAAAAAAAATTATAAATTTTATTAAAAAATTTGTTAAAACAAAAAGTGGAATTAATTTTTGTATTGTTAAAAGTATAAAAAGAGAGGGAAAGTTAATTATTTCTCTAAGAGAGGTAAGTCAAAAATGGAAAGGAATTAAAGCCAATTTAATTATTATTGAAACATTTATAATAGATTTGAATAAAACTCTTTCTAAAATAAGAAAATTTAAACTGCTGAAAAAGAATAGTGATGAAGAGAAAGATTGAATAATAAAATAGGTAATTATTAAATTTGAATTAATAATTTTTTTGTTATTTAAAATTGGAATAAATAATAATAAATTTATTTCTATTATTAACCAAAAAATAAACCATGAGGATGAAGAAAAAGAAATAAAAATTGTTAATAAAATTAATCATATTATTATATTTTTAAAAAAAATTAACAAAGGAATGAATCATTTTTGGGGTATGAACCCACTAGCTTTAAAATTTAGCTTACTTTGTT
>NW_027526901.1:0-230000 GCF_052857255.1 Amblyomma americanum | reverse complement strand
TTCTGAAAAATATGTACCAACATGCCCAACTCACTGCATTAACCATGAGATGGTTATTTCAAAATTGCACACATCTCGGACAGTTTCTCCAGGATCGTGAAAAGTGGGAGCTTACTGATTTCTCCTACAAAGTCCAAAAAGAAACAAAAGTGCAGCTTTATGACCACCATACTTTATTTCGCTAGAAAAAACTCCGTGAGCTTTGCTTGCCTCTTCTTCTGCTTGTTGATGGTATCCAAATGAGAAAGTCTAGTGCATTCCATTGCTCCACAACAGCGACGAATGACGCTGAATGTCGATGCAAGTTCAGCCGCAGTGCATGGTGGCTGGGTCTGTTTGCCCGAATCTTTGCCACTGCTCGGGTCTGCTTCCTTGGTGTGTATGATGTCAGCCACAATATCAGCACAAGCACAATCTGCAATGGCTTGCACGTCGTCGTCAGCACTGACAAAATCTTGTGCTGTTATGCCGTCTTGGGCGGTGCCTGCAATCGCTGAGAACTCACGAAACTTGCTGACCAGCCATCCAGCGCCATCGTCTTTTGTGTCTAGGCATGTGTCGTCTCAAGCCACCACAAACTCTGCTTTGCGGAAGCAGTTCACAATTGTGCTCAGCTTCGTCATTTCAGGCACCAGCCAGCATCCGTATGGCTCCGAGGAGGTCCACCTTGAATTCGATTCTAACCCGAAGGTTGATTAGGAGCCTTTGCACCAGTCGGTGTCTATAACCAACCTTAAACGCTTTCACTATGCCCTGATTGAGAGGTTGAAGCTTCACCGTTCTATTTGGCGGCAGAAATTTGATGATCTCCTTCAACTGGCAGGCGACATGATGGGCAGAACAATGGTCGAGGAAAAGACAAGCCTTGCGGCCTGACTTCTCCAGTTCAGCATCCCACATTCGGAGCCACTCGGTAAAAAGATAGTGCGTCATCCAAGCCCTCTTATTAAATCCATATATACCCTGGAGGCGTTTCATGTTTTTGAAACAGCTTGGAGACCTGCTTTTGCTGATAACCAGTGGCAGCAGTTTGCATGGCCCATCCATATTTGCAGCGAGAAAAATCGAGATGCGCACTTTGCTGTTCTTTCCAGCATGGCATGCGCTGCCTTTCATGTGCAGAGTCTTAGTTGGCAGAATTTGCCAGAACAATGCTGTCTCGTCTGCGGTGAATATTTGAGACTGTGAAAAGCTATCGCAAATCTCTGGCCGCTCTTCCGACAGCCACTTCTTTGTATCAGTGCTGCTGGTTTTCACCTGTGAGGGTCTTTCCGACGATGCTGCCAACCAGTGCCATCAGTGAAGCTGTCTTCTCTGATGGCTACAGCAAACCATCTCAATTTCTCCATGAGCATTGGTCCACCGACAGCAATGTTTCTGGCAGGTGTCTTTAAAACCGAGGCGTACAAAGCTTGTTTGGCCTTGTCGTACTTCGGAGCACGCATACGACATGCTCCAGGGCGACTGGATGGCTCTGCCTTCAGCTTCACATCAGTTTTGTTCTTCAGGATTGTACTCAGTGTGTTGCGAGAGCTCCGAACGCATCGGCGACTTTTTCTCACTGGCCTCCACCAATCGAATGATGTCCGCCTTTGTTGCCAAGTCTAAATTCTTGCGTTTTTTTTGCATTCATGGCTCTCGAAATATAAAACGTATGGCACCGCACAAGTCTTAAACAAACTCACATTGGCCTCGCAAAAAGGAAATGAAAAGAACGACCACTGTACCGTATCAGTCCAGTCATAATCCCGAACAGCACCGACAGGAGTGATAGCCATATGGCTGAACTGTTGGTGACAGCTAGCTGACATCGCTTGTTTTGGCTACTCCAGCGGAGTCAGCCAACCAGCATGCAGAAACCTGGCGCCTACGGGCCTGCGGCCAGCATGGTTTCCCTCTTTCCAGCCCCTTGCATACCCCTATGGCCATTCCAGCCTCCGTTCACACCCCACAAATTTCTCATCATGCGACTCTTGTGCAGCTCCGCATGAAGGCGTCCAAGGCCAACGCCGCGCACAAGATGAGATTTCGGGAAGACCGCGAACTCTATTAGAAAAAGCCCATGTGCATGGGTGTGCAGTGATAGAAGTCCACTTCCAGGGTGGGGTATGTTATGAGAAGCGCACTTGCGGGGGCGTGGCGTGGCACGGAGTTCGGTACATCAAATTTGGAGCGCACGGCAGTTCGATAAACGCAAACATATTTGCAATACTTTTACATCGGATTCCCAATGAGATTTTACAGCTGTTCAATATAGGCAGTAATTCGATATATCTGGGTTAGATATGTCTCGAATCGACAGTATATGGGGATGCACCGGTTGAAGTTTCAAATTTCTGGTGAGCGGGAGGCCTTCATGCCATAGTTGCACGAGTACATAGCATTATTTTTTTCATTTCATTAATTTCAGAACACAACTCGCGTTATATTTGTATGCAAGGTATGAATGTAGCATGTTTTTTTCCAATGTGAGTTTGTTTAAGATTTGTGCGGTGCCATACGTTTTATTTTTCGAGAGCCATGAACGCAAAAAAAACACAAAGAGAGAGAGAAAAACTTAATTTGGTCCATTAAGGGTTTAGCGTTCGATCTTCGCCTTCATCGCTGCGACTCTTGACCTTCAAAGCAGGGGGTTGGGCCTCTAGTCCAGGCCTCAACTGAGTCGCGCTGCTATGAATGTACAAAGAAGCTGGTGCGGGCTGTTGAAAGATTGGGCGCTAAAAAAATTGAGTGGAGTAGGGAAAGGAAAGGAGGGCTAAAGGCCATAGATCTGCATGGGAGGCTGTGTCTGTTATGCGTTGGAGGCTTTGCTGCACTCAATGGTTGCTGAAGTGTTACCTCGGATAACATTGATGTATCTTCTGTTGCTTCTGCACTTTTGCGTGCCGTCCACTTGGCTGTGGTTGCCTTTAACAGGCCGAGATTGCATTGAAATCGTAGTGTGTGTTTTAATGTGAATACAGTGTTTCTATAACTGGTACTAAGTGTTTCTGTGGCAGGAATTCAATGATTTTTACACTGTCATATGATATTCATGGTTGTCACGATTCTTTCTGGACCAAAGCAAAAGCCTGCATTCTACTCTTCATTGCGGCACCTTTATTTACAGAAGTGGTAGCATTGTAAGGTTTTTGCATGAGATACCATTTGCTTCACATGTGGTTGAGGAAGGCTGTACCTTCTGCTGGAACTACAGATGTTTTCGTCAATAAGAACTCCTTGCTTCCTGCGTCATCTTTATTGGCACTGTGACAAAAGATGCCTGCTGGGTTGTTGGTGTTGTGAAAGCATTTTAAGCAAAGGATGTACGCTCTTTTCTGTACCCAGAAAAGATTCCAAATTGTCAGTCAAGGAAATTACTGGGAAGCTTAGCAGTCTAATGTGTAGAAGTTGCTTTGTATATATTAGATAGTGAAATGAATATCAGAGAAGTTATGAAAAGGAAACCCATTTAATGACATGTCTGTTTTCATCAGTATCCATCTTGTACAGGCTACAGCAGACAGGCGGGGTTGCACTCTTTTGCTGGGGCTTGCACAGGGAGATTGGTGCTTCATTTTGTCCTGCTGGGATGTGCATTTTTCTGGGAGACAGAGCTCAAGTTGGAAGTGGATTTTAAGAATGCTGTTCATTTCTGGTCTGGTGCCTTTGTGATTATGCAGCAGACGCAAGCTCAAAAGCCCCCCTACTACCCTGGAGACACAATCTACTATAACACACAAAGCCAACAGCACAAGCAGCGGCCCACACCTCTTCGGAGGCCTAAAGCAGCCATTCCCATTGTGCCTCCTCCAGAGTGTCATGGCACAGTGCAGGTTGGTGCAGCACCCAGCTGTAACCATACTTGCACATTGCACACTTTATTGTAGCACTCTGCTTTGCTGGTGGAAGTTTGTGTGCATGGCTGCTTTCTTGGGTGTAGTGGGCTATTCCCACCTTCGTGGTTACAAAGGGTGGTTTGTTTTAGCACTTATGCCATTTATGCTGCAGCTATGCATGTGTCCTGCTATGATCTCTGGCCACTTCCATTTTCTTTATTTTCGTTTGCACGATGGTGTGTCAGGGTCTGACTTGGAAGCATGAAGCTCATGATGGCTGGCGGGTTTTGCTTGGATGTGGCTTGCAAGTACTTTCTGATCTTCAGGTCTTCTGCTTTTTTATTGTTTGCTTTATATGCCACCTTTGCGTTGCTTGAGCCTGACTGGAAAATTGCATTGCTTGTAACAGCTTAAAAGTAATGCTTCATTTAAGTGGAAGGAGGACACCCAAGCGCTGGCGTTTAAGGGTACTGTAGAACCTGAGTGAAAAAGCTGTTCTGATATAAATAGTAGTCATTTGCTTGAGCATCAGAAAGGGCTAGAAGGAACATCAAATTTTGCAGCATGATTTTACTGAAATTTATCTGTTTAAATGTTCGAAGTGCATGAAGCAGATAACCATTCAAATGGCAAAACACAGATTGTGATTCATACTTTGTCAGTTATATTTCTGTACATTGCCTTTTAATCTTTTTGGCAGTGCTGTCATAGCTTGTACCCTTATATAGTGTGCTGCTGTGTTCCCGCCTTGTGAACTGGCACGGTGGCTGCATTCCTATGGAATTGAAATGCTAGAGGCCCGTGTACTGTGCGATGTCAGCGCACGGTGAAGAACCCCAGGCAGCCGTAATTTTCTGAAGCGCTTCAGTATGGCATCCCTCATAACTTGAGTCATACGGGAAATTAAATCCTAAAACCTAAACCTCACATGTGAAGCAATGCGAGGCCAGCAATACTGGCAAGTTATGCGTTCATCTGCCAGTCAAATGAGTTGATACACTCATCTTTGGTACTGTGCATCAGTGCACATTATTTGCCATAAATCACAAACAACAGTATAGTCTTGGCTGATATGTTGGTGGACATTTTGAGCGAAACTACCATTTGAGGCACAATAAGTGACCACACATATGCAGTAGAGCCTTGTCAATTCGAAGCCCATTGTACAGCCTAAAATATTCGAATTAGGCAGAGTTTTGAATTATCCAAAATCAAAACAAAACGGAAAAGTCAAGTGCAAAATGTTGTTCAATCAATTGCAGCACTTTACAGTCATCACCATTGTACTCTACAAAGTTTTGGTAGATGTTTAAATTTCCTCTCATGGCGGTAGCTCGTTTTGACTCATCATAGTCGCCGCGCCACTGCCAGTTGGCTGAAATTCTGTCACTCTGGTCTCAACGTCCACAAAATATAATTGCGCATCTCTCTTTGATGCAACTCGGTCATTGTCAAAGCTTTGCTGTTTGCTGGCGCGTTCATACTCATACGATGTTCTCAGTGCACAAGCGTGAGTGGCAGCCAGTGTTGGATACGTAAAGGTTAGTGGCATAGCTCAGCTCTAAGGTGCATGTGCCGAAGAGCGGCTGCTTTGAGTTGAAAAGGAGCTACGAAAAGAGAGCACGTGCAGTCCTTCCGGCTAATCAGGGTCTGGACATGGCACGGCGTTGTTTGTATCGACATATTTGGCGCTCGTGCTCGCGAAACAAAAACTACGCTCTTTGTTGGAGCTGGCACTGCCAAGCATGTCGACGCCACCATATGGTGGTCCGGTGTCAGTGAACTGCAGACGGTCGCTTTGGCCGGCATGACGTTGCAGTGCTGCGTGCAAAGTCATCAGTGCCGCCACTTTCTGCGCTATAATACGTGAAGCATCGAAGGGTCTGATTAAGAGTCGCTCTGCTTAATGCACGTTGCACTTATCATGAGCAGCGTTCCGCTGCATTACCAGTGGAACTCTAATGCTACCGATTTTGTGGTGAAATTGGCCATTTCCGCTTTAGCACCTTAGGTCTTTGTGTTAACACATGTGCAAGCTGCCAATTCAAATAAATTGCTAAAATTTATATTACAATTTAAAGCACCATATAAATTCTACCAATTAGGATTTTGAATTACCAGAGTTCAAAGTATCAAGGTTTTACTGTAGTATATGTGCTGCAAAAGTCTCAAAGTCTTCTGCCCACATTAGTGAGTGCTAGAAGAAAAGCTTGGGTGAGCTGGTATGCCGTTGATACAAACAGTGTGAACTGGCACAGGGACGAAAGGAACACACACACAGATGAGCGCTGACTTCAAACTAAGATTTTATTGCTTGCACTGTGGAAATAAACAAGTCTGCACCTAAATGACAGAAAGCATGACGAATAATGACTGGCTCAAAGTTCAACAGTCTGCTACAACTAATTACAATATGATTAGTCCAAGAATAAATTGGATGATGGAAAGGTGACAGTTGAAGGATGCATGGATTTTGTTATTTGAGGAACCCAAAAGGCATTCCACAAAACATTTTTTTCCCCTGCTGTCAGTTATCAGGTCTGGGCAAACATTGACGTTGTATAAGCCAAATGTTTTAGACAGACTGCTTGAGTAGAGTTCAGAATTACTTAGAGCCTGGTAAATATTGGATGTAACATTAAATTTGGCTTTAGTAAAGCAGCCAAAGAATGAATTTTTTGGCCTGAGAGCTGTTGCTGCTCAAGCTTTCATATACCTGTCAAGGCTCCAAAATTTTCTGGGAGGTACCTGAATTTCGACCAAACGTCATGATCGTACTGAAATGACCTTATTTTCACCAAAAATTACCCCCTGCTGTTTGGGATATATTTTCTTCAAAAATACGTGAATATATATGCAAACCATACTTATTTATTGCACTATTACAATGCACTGCCAGCATCACTATGGGGCTATTTCATGTTTTTGACAAATTTTTCTAAAGCAGTGAAGTCTAAAAGTTGAGTTTAGTGCGGGAGCTGCTTTGTAAAATTTTTCGTAGGTTAAGCGCATTTCTGTTGAGCTATTATGGCAAGTTTTTAGCTTGTTCACCATTTGTCCCGAGATAGTTGGCAGATATTGTAATGAAGTGAATGGCAGGCAAAAAGGGTTGGGATTCGAGAGCATGGTGTCCACCTGAAAGCATCGGTGCCTGTGTCAAATGTGCACAGAGCTCATAGATAAGAAGAACACTGCAGTGTACTGCCTGCAATACCATCTGCACTGCTAAATATATGCATCATTGCAAGGAATGAGTTTACATGCATGCACTCTCCAAACCAGGCTCCTGTTTCAAGCCCTGTTTGTTTTGGGAATACAACGCCTGGTTCTGTTGTGCAAGTTAGAATGCAGACCAAGGATGGCAGTGCTCGCAAGCTAAAATAAATGTGCAGTAGGTAGGAGTGCTTTAGAATATCCTTAATGGAATTCTCTGATAAATCTTTTATTGCAGTTATTTGTTCCCCCCACTTTAATGCCGTACTAGCATGCGGGTACACTGATAAATAAATGTGTGCTGCTTGAAGGATATGAAGTACATTTCATTCAGTTTAGAGTAAGTTTTATGTTAAGAAATAACTCAAGAAAAATATTCAGCTTTTTTTTTAGCTGCAAAGAAAGTCTTGGACTGTGCATACTTGTATGTAGATTGCATGCAGCACCTTTTGCATTTTGTTGTGTGCGAGTGTGAGTCTCAGAAACTTGTGTGCATGGTCATGCTTTTGTCCGATTTTGTGACTTTCTTTACATCCTCTTTCTTAATTATAGGAGGGTACCTGTGAAGCGGATGGTTCTGCAACCCACGTGAGCAAGTCAGATGACGACCCTGATGACAGTGGAGCCGTTGTCACGGAATCGGCTTTGCAGGAAGGGCTGGCAGGACAGCAAGCTGTTGAACGATTGTAGCAATGCCCATGTCATTATTGCCCCAAAGTGCCACATTGCTCCTGCAGTGTATTCTTTGCACACCACTTCCTGAGAAGTTGTCAACGGCTCTTCCTCATCCCTATGTGACGTAACCTCAGGCGTACCACAGGGAAGCGTACTTGGACCCTTACTTTTTCTAATCTACATTAACGACCTTCCCACTAACATTTCATCCCGTTTACGCCTTTTCGCAGATGACTGTGTTGTTTACCGTAAGATCGCTTCTGAGACTGACCACCTGACCCTTCAAAATGACCTTGACACTATTGTTGATTGGTGTCAAAACTGGCAAAGGATTCTTAACCCTAATAAATGTAAATCAATGACTTTTAGCCGCAAGCATGTTGTTTCTAACTTCATATACTCTATAAATAATACCTCTCTATCAAGGGTTACGTCGTACAAATACCTTGGAATTCAGTTCACACCAAATCTTTCATGGTCTTCTCATATTTCTGCAGTCTGCAACAAAGCATCGAGGACATTAGGTTTCATACGCCGGAACCTTCGAAACTCACCTAGCTCCGTTCGAAAACTTGCATGTTTTACATTTGTTCGCCCACAGCTGGAATTTATCTCACCTATATGGTCTCCCCATCAAAAATATCTCATAGATATGCTTGAGTCCATTCAAAGCAGAGCTGCCCGGTACATTTTTAGCAATTATAGTCCCCTCGCAAGTGTATCCCAGCTTAAATACCTTAATGACATACAGATACTTGAAATTCGTCACTCCATTTCACTTCTGTGTTTATTCCATAAATATGTTCACACCCGTCCTTCGTTGTTACCTCTGGCATCACCTTTCCGCTCTTCACAACGCTTACACAATCAACTCAGCTTCAACCGGATATATGGGAAGACCCTGTCGTTTAATTCCTCTGCATTACCTAGAGCAATAAAACTCTGGAATGATCTTCCTGACAACATAATCTCTTTCATTGATCCTGGTGAGTTTAAAAAACATCTATGTATACATTTATTGCCATAGTGATGTTCGAAATGTACAACAGTTTCATTTGTTCTTAACGTTGTTTCGTGTCTGATGTTATTTTAACTCGGTTTTGTATAAATTTCGTGTTCCTTTCTTGTATTTGACTTGTACCACGTTTTTGCACCGATATTATGAGGGTTTTTTTTTCTTTTTTTTTCCATCTGTATGTACATCTGTATTTGCCCCCCTCACCCAATGCTCTTCGGGGCCTGTGAGGTACTAATAAATAATAAATAATAAGTGCTTTCCTTCTGTGTCATTAGACACTGTATCACGTCCCTGCCTCAGTTATTTGAGGTCCTTTCAAGCAAAAGAGGTGTGTCAATGATGGCATTAAAGAAACGAGATCTATTTTCAATATAAGAGGTATACTATACAAAGCAAAGGGGTCAAGGTTGTCTGTTTCTCGTTCAAAAATTATCTATTTGTCGCTTGTTTGTGATGGCAGCTTCATGAGTATGGTAATGATTTTTTACCTATTAGAATGCTGACATAATCTATGAAGGCATTATTTAGATATTGCACTGTAAATGACTCCTGAAAAGGTGGCACTTGACTGCACTCTTGGTTGAGTTCAAAGTGTCAAATATTGAATGCAATGGAAGCATAATGAAGATGACATTGTGGTATACTTAACTGCTCATGGACTTTTTGAAAGCTTAAGTTATTATGCAATCTTCCTTTCGCTTTCCTTTTTTTCCTTTTGTGTGCTTGGTGCCTCTTAATTTCTTAACTTTTTGTGGAATCAGCTAGCACAGAAAAATCTTGTTAATTTGACCTTTAATTCATTAATTCTGAAATCCAAATAATTCAAATAGCTCTCATGGCTCTAGCCAATGCCAGTGCTAGTATATGGCATCGAACACTCGTTAATAAGTATGCTGCTGGGACTGCACAGATTAATTCAGATGGGCACCTGAAGGTGGGCAGTGTTGAGGTATGACTGGCACAGCAAACGATTGTCCAGATATTCCTACTCAAGGCAGGCGTACATGAGTATGTGCCTCTCAGTGTAGTTACCAACATGTATTCCCTAAGGCAAGTCTTAGTTTTAAGATTAATAGTAACTAACATTAAAGTAGCCAAAATTACATAAGAAAAATATGATAGAGAAGACAAAATTATATGAATGTTGCTCTTCACTACAAAGAGGGTCATGAAAAGACCTGAATGAAAATTGAGAACACCACAGTGAGCCATCAAGAGAAAAACTACAGCTATATTGTTAAGAGATTGAAGTTTCTAAGGAACAGAAGTTTATGATACCCTAGCTAAAATGAAAAAACAAACATGGGCAAGATGTGCAATTCAAAGAGAAGCTAAATACTGGTCCCTTACAGAAGCAAGGTGGATTCCAAAATATGGCAAACATGGCAAAGGGTCAGGTGGGCAGATGAGATTGAAAATTTGCTGTGGCAATGTGGCTGACACAGTATAGGAATTAATTGAGATATCATAGAGACCCATTTACAGTAGTGGATATCGTCAAGCTGATGATTGTGAACAAATGCTGTGCAACGTTCACCAAAGAATACATGCATATTTCCTTGAGGTGCTACATTCACACTAGTACATGCATACTAAATGCTGTCAAGTTTCTGTACAAAACATGCATGCAATGGGCCGATGTATTGCAAGTGCTGAAGTCTGAAAAATCCTGCACATAATTTCAAGTAAAGCTTGCGAAATAATCACAATACATTGTTTTAAAGATAAATGCCTCTGTATTTTTAAGCCTGGTGTTTCATGCCTCTGGTCAATGCAACATTTGTTTCACTTATTTTTCAACAATTAATGCTTTAACTACTTCAAGTGCACAGCTTTCTCTTCATATCAGGCCCTGATGACAGGACAGAACTAAAAGTAGCTTAAGTGAGACTGTCAAATCAGTGTTGAGACAAAATGTGGAGATTTTAGGCACCAACAAGAAATGCATTATAAGCCAATAAAACAATTTTTTTTTCTGGGTAATCCTGGCAACCTTCAAAATGAAACCTCAGTGCTTCACCATTTGCATTCCTTGAGAAAATAATCGCCTGAGGGGGACCTACATGTGCCACTCCAATGCCACTAGCAAGTTACTGAAAAAAACTTTTCGCACTACTTTTGCAAAGTACAATTTGTCACCTAGGTCCATAAGGATACATGGAGCAACGTCTGGTGTAATTTCAACCAGTATTTTTTGAAGGTGAAGCTGTCCTTTTACAATGTTATCGCTCATGAGCGCTAGCGAGGTAGAAAATTTTTTTTGGCAACTGCAAAAACCATCTTATTTGCTGTGTCCATATAAGACACTATGTTCTCAATTTTGATGGCCAATCCTGTTGATGACATCAGAGCTGTTGAGTCTGTTTTGTTAGGCCTGCAGTGCTCTTCACTATGAAATATATGACCAAACACTGAAGCTCTGGAATGTTTTAAAACTGGCCCATTCACAACGCTGCCAATGTTAGATTTGACAAACGTCAGTACTGGTTCACATAGTTCTTGTGGCTTATCCTGGAGCAGCACTGCATTCCTGCTAGACAACTTTGGAGGTTTTGACAAAAAGCTCAGTCTGCGCAGAGGCCAATCCCATCAGGCTTTTACTGTTGCTGACCATCAGTAAGCGATCCACAATTTGCTGTGGAACACCTTTGGCTGACGTTACACACTCTTTAAATGGCCTATGTTTGCCTCAAAAGCAAAGCAATGCACCCATAATGGCCTCTGAAGCATTGCGCTCTTTGGCAAGTGCATAATCTGATGTACGTTAAGTGTCATCTGCCTCTTGCTATAAAGAAACTGTG
Source organism: Amblyomma americanum (assembly GCF_052857255.1). Classification (NCBI taxonomy): domain Eukaryota; kingdom Metazoa; phylum Arthropoda; class Arachnida; order Ixodida; family Ixodidae; genus Amblyomma; species Amblyomma americanum. Next base: position 218,475 of record NW_027526901.1, on the reverse strand, counting down.
TGTCCGCAACAAATTTCATGAGGAAATGAGTGCTCTCAGTCACATCTGTCACAGCCACGGTGCCTTTCAGCAAGAGATAGATGCCTTGAACAAGAAGAGCGAAATGCTTTAAGTACCGTGAGGGCAAAATGCCTTCAAGACATGGCAATGCAACGTACAGCAGCCATTGCTGCCACTCTGTGGCCTTCCAAAATTTTTTCTCTGACAACGAATGCTGAAGTCGTCTGATACACTGTGGTGGCTTCAGCATTAAGAGGAGAGCATCTGAAAGCTGAAAAATTTGGGGTGAGCCAATATAGTATGGTTCATGCACATCAGTTAGCCAGAGCTGTGCGCGCGTGTAAATGGCCCCAAAAAGTCAAATGAAAGTGAACCCATCTGCACAAAAAAGCATGAGGTAAAATTTGTGAAGTGCGCAGAGAATCTGGTTTATTCGATCCCTTTGAGTTGTGGTGGTGCATATGTTGGACAAACTGGTCGTTTGAACGATAGGCTGAGGGAGCACAAAAATGATGTCAAAAACGCTGCCCGCCACATTGGTGTTCACTGTCGTGATTGTTCGTGCCAGCCTCTGTATGACAAAAGCAGGATTGTTGATAGACACAAAGATCAGCTGACTAGAGAACTTATCGAAGCGTCTGAGATCTTGAAGATGGGTCAGAAGTGCGTAAGCACCCCTTCTGTCGCTATCTTGCAGAAAGAACATGAATATTTGCACACGTGTTAGCCTTGTGTTATCATATACGTGCCTGGTTGGAGGGATATCCGTCACGGTTCTGTGTGTTTTTTTCTGTTTTTTCAGTGTCCCTAGCGCCTTTATAAGCATGGCTCACTGAATAAAACATTCTGTTGTTAGTCAGCGCTGTGTATCGTCCTTTCTTGTCCTCTGGCCTTGTGCCGTTGCGCTGTTTCACTGGAAATCATGTCAGACCAACGTGCCCATCAGTTATTGTTGTCAGTAAGCTGCAGTGTCAATCCAAGCAATACACAATGCATGTAATCTGGGGTAGGTCCCCAGATCACATCAAACTGCTTTAAGTTCATGAGAGGAGATGGCCCCTTCACTCCAGCAATGACTGTTTCCAATACTGCGGCATCAGTCATTTGCACTCTGGTCACAGAATTGCTCCTTTCTTGCACAGTGGTGCCAACCAGGTACTTTATGGTTCCTGCCCGTGCAAGAAGTGAAAGGAATAAAGTTCAAGGAATCGGATTATGACAGGTGTAAAACTACAATTGACATTTTTTGAGCAAACCAAGCATCTATATAACACAAAAATGAAATAAACATCAACGCAGATATAAAAACAATTTTCCTACTGTCAATGGTTTATCCTGGGTGAAGGCACCAACCACAGCCGTAGCGGCCATTGAACTGAACCACGTTTTGCAAGAGTGCCCATGCCAGAGAATCGGCGCAACAGGTGAGGCAGTACACCTGCAGTAATAAAATGAACTCGAATACAAAAGTAGCGCTAAATCTTTTCTTCATATCGCTTGCATGCCTAATGCACTTGCAGGCAAAGAGCAAAATGTTAAACATTAATCGTCTAGTAAATTACCTTGGAGTGCAAGGTTTGCAGCCCAGCTTTCCAGGCAATTCCAGTTTGCTCAAGCTGATGCATCTGCTCGACGAATGCTTGCATGAAGAGGGTCATATCTGCATGTGAATGGCCATACGACAAAGCTGGTACAAGAATATTTCTGGAGTGCAGGTGTGCAGGCAGTTCTTTATTCATGACTTCAATTGGCCATATTGAATATTTAGATGAACATTGGTACACCATCCATGTTGAGCGACAGAGTGAGATCGTGTTGAGAAAGATTGGTCCGAACTTCTTTATACAAGCAACCATCTGTCAGGTCGCTCATTCCTTCATCAATGTTTTCAAGCCGGCCTAGAAATACATTTGACACGGCTTGGTCAGTGAGTAATGAGTAACTGCAATTCAAAAGGCAAAGTAAAAAAAAGTGACCGTCTTGCAACATTTTTTTTGCCACTGTAGGAATTACCATACTGGACAGCATCCTTTAATACTGTTCCTTTCATTCAGTTTTCCAGATGTTTCCTGTACAGTAGTCATACAGCTTGCACAATAAAAATGATCAGCCTCAACCCCTGCACCATGTTTCTTGAACAAGTAGTTTGCTCTTGGCACAGCCTGTCTCTCAAGGATGTGTGCTATGAGATTTTGGAGTGCCTCAACACCTTTCCAAGGTAGCCCAAACTCAATCGCAAAGTTCAGCGTCAGGGCCAGTAAATCGTGGCGAAAGTGCTTTTGCGCAAGTATCAGTTTCTTCATTGGGAGGTGGTTGTGAAGTGTCACCAGGCTGAACAGACTCTGTCACAGAAGTGCCACTGCACACTGTTACAGAGCCTTGTGCAGCAGGAGACGCAAGGAGCGGCGCGGCGGCACCTGGTGATTCTTGAAGCCGGCTGTCAACTGGGCTTACTGCTGTTTCCGGTGCTTTGTCAGTGTTGGACGTGCTACGTCAATGCACGGTGGCGCCTGGCGACTCTTGGCTGTGATAGCTGATCGGGTTCCTGCTGTTTCCAGTGCTGCATTGTTCGGCGCACCAATTACCCGAGGCACAGGGGCACCTGTTGACTGTTGAAGCTGAATGTCAAATGGTCTTTCTGCTGTTTGCGATGCTATGTTAGTGTTCGGCGTATCTCTCACCTGAGGCATGGAGGCACCAGATGGTTCTTGAAATCCACTGTACACTTTGCATGCTGAGTCAGTGTTCGGTGCACCTGTAGGTTGAGGTCCACATGGTGAGTCGGTGTTTGGTGCTCCTGTAACTTAAGGTCCACATCGCGGACCATTCATAATTCGATGTTTAGTGGTCTTTGGAATGTCTTCTATGTCACCGCCGCATTCCAAGTAACACTTCCACTGCTTCATCGTTCTCACAATGAGCTGAGAGCACGCTAACAAAAAATCTAAATCAATGAGCTTCGAACGCTCTAGTACGGTGAACTAAAACTAGTTAGTAGTAAGCCACACTAGTGCAAACAGAGCCGCAGAGTCTCCATGCTGTTTACCCTGCAAAAGATTGGATTGAACTGAAGATAGAACACTGGGTATGTCCAAGTGTTCTAAACTTGATGTTGAGCTTAATACTCATATCAAAGAATAAAATCATGACAGAGATAAGTTTTATACTCAATTTATTAGTACCCTTGCAATGTCATTAATTTTACCTTCCTCCATGAGTTTACAGATTTCTCCAGTGACCCTATGGATTTTGAAAGCGCAGCACCATGAACATCACCAATGTGAGTTTCTAGCGTTTGGTGTTGCTGCTGGCACATGAATCGAAATTCCTCCCTGTGTGTGTGTCTTTTACCTTTCCTTCAAGCAATTTATTTTTGGGTTCACTTTCTGCGGTTTACGGCAGTTGACATTCTTATTAAGTGAAAATAGAGCAAAAGATGAGGACAACAAGGAAAGAAAACAGGACCAGCGCTAACTCACAACTGAAGGTTTATTCACAGGAAGCAAGGAATATAAAGAGCGCAAACAAATGAGATAGCAAAGCAAACAGACGTGTAGCTACGTGAAATCGAGGAAACGAACCTCACTGTCATGCAGGCAAACCGACGGGCTGCTAATGCACAATCTAGTTTTTTTCTTTATGTGAAAAGCCTCCGTAATCTCCTTAGTTAACTGCGTTGGGTGACTGCCCGATACATCACTGTGATGAAAAGTAGGGAATCAAGATTTGCAGTCTCTACAATAATTGACTAGATTAGTAGGTTTATTAGCCTTCAATGTACTACCATTCCGATGCAAGAATTTTGCACATACGGCGGGGTATTCAAGCAAACTTGGCTGGGATAACGTCGCGGATTCGCTGTTACGTTGACGACTTCTTAATTTTTGTCGATAAAACTAACTTTACTGATGTTCTGAAAGTGTTTAAAGAAAATGCTCAAGGTCTGAAATTCACCACACAGGTCACAGCTGATAACAAGCTGCAGTTTTTAGATCTGAGCCTGCAAGTTCAACGGGACATATTTGTTGGGAATACTTGCCAAGGGCTGGCAAGCCGTTGTTGAACTACAAGTCACATCATTCTAAAACAGTTAAAACCGAAATTGTTGTTTCATCATTGTTTTCTGCTTTGTACAAATCTTGTGACCATTTGATTAATGAGAGTTTCAACGAACAGGCTAAAAGATTAAGAGAAGCAGGTTACCCGAATGATGCCATCTTGTTGGGCTGCAACAAGATAGCCAGAAAACTTAAGGCTTCAGCTGCTGTGCCTGGGTCAGACAGAGTGAAGGAAAGGAATAAGGTTGCAGTTCTCCTGTATGTACAGCGCCTTTCGCATAACCTGAAAAAAGTGGCAAACAGGTGTAAAATAGAGGTTGTCGTTTCAGCTCCTAAAATACTTAAAAGGATGTGTACTATGGTGGAAAGACAGGCTGAAAAACAAATGAATCCCAAAGTACCTGCGGAATTAAACATAAAACTAAGTATGTTCCATGCTGTGAAGGAGTTGTTTATAAAATTCCTTTTTCCTGCGAACAAGTATACATTGGCCAGACGAGTCGTATTAACATGCGCCTAACTCAGCATACTAGTACATTGGAGGCTAATAGACCTACTTATCTAGTCCATCATGGCAGAGGCTCCAAATCTTGCCTACTTTCATCACAGTGATGTATTATAGAGTCACCCAATGCAGTTAACTAGAAAGATTATGGAGGCTTTTCACATAAAGAAAAAAGTAGATTGTGCGTTAGCAGCCCGTCGGTTTGCCTGCATGACAGTGAGGTTCGTTTCCTTGATTCCACGTAGCTACACGTCTGTTTGCTTTGCTATCTTGTTTGTTTGCACTCTTTATATTCCCTGCTTCCTGTGAATAAACCTTCAGTTGTGAGTTAGCGCTGGTCCTGTCGTTTTCTTTCCTTTAGCGCTATTTTCGCTTAAGTATGCATCACCAACTCGCCCGTCTTGCCATCGTGTTGAACGGCATTCTTTTTGTTTTTGAAGTTCTAGATGACGACGAAGAGAATTATGTTTGCGCTTTGTGCACGAAGAGGGTAACCGCCTCCACGTGGTGCCAGTTGATGATATTGATGAATTTAGGCCCCAAAGCACCATGGACTTCGACAATAGGATATTGTATTCAGTGATGTGGCGGAACTCCACGAATGAAGAGAACACGGGCACGTACAGTGCTCAAGTTCTTATGCTGGAAGCGCTAAAAGCATGAAATGCTTTTAGCGCTTCCCTTGACAGCAACCTTGGGATGAGTTTGTGCCAAAGTTACCCCCTTAGTCAATTCTTCACGGTTTCTTAGTGCTCATGGTATCTGAATTAAGCTATGCAAAAACTCCTGTTTCCTCCGTGACAAGTTTCTGCAATAGTTCTGCTCTACGATGTTTCTGAAGACTGTAATAACAAACATTAAGGAATTGGACTTGCAATCTAATATGGTTCAAATTGAAGGCACAGCGCACAAAGGACAGGACTAACAAGAGGCAAACACGTTGCTGTGTTTGCAATGCAGATCTAATATGTCTTATAGGAGCAGGTGCAAATTAATCGATAATGCTTTCATTCATACAAGCATGCTAGCAAGAGATGGCATTTGTGGCAGTTGACATTTGAAAAGACTGCACTTACATCAGATCTTTCTACTACACCTGGCTTGTGCAGTTGTGGTGAGGTTTGAAATTAGTGTCCAACAGTCAGTTACTGTGTGCTTTACCTTTTTTTCTCAGTTCCACTTGACTGGTGGCATCATCATTTACGAAGGCCAAGTCGAGAAAATATTGACCAAGAAGAAGCCGACATTGGTTTGCAAAGATACTGCTCAAGCTGTGTGGAGTAATGAAGTGCTTGCCACCAAAAGCTTCAGTGGCGCAGTTGCTCCTAAGCAGTGGGCATTGGGGGAAAAACAAAAGCAACCTTTGACGCCACAGAAGGTTGAATTCATGATAGGTAAGCAGTGCGTTCCTGCATGTTGATTGTGCTCATAAAGAGACTACATGTGACTTTGTTATTTGTAGCAACAATGAAACACAGGGGCACTATAAAAGGAGTAGACATTTCTGAGGCTGTGCGGAATGTGCCTCAGATGTTGACAGAAAAAATACAGGACGTTAAGAAGGCACTGCGGAAATTTGATGTGTTGAATGCTTTCAAGAAATAAAGAAAAAGTAAAGTGTTCTGACTGAATGATGCTCTCTACACCTGCTTTTCGTACCAGTACAAGCCGAAACCAGCTACTGTGGGGATCAATGAGGACTATCTGCAGCGGGGACCAACTGAAACCAGTTGCAATGGGGAACAACTGGGAATTGTTCCATAAATCATTTTAACTGGAACCAGTTAGAGTTGGATTCCCGGTTAGATTCCCAGCTGGAAATTTTTACCAGGGTGTGTTCGAAGATCAATAAAATATAATCCGGATGGTCCATGAAACGAGAAGGCACCCCTGCAAAAAATAAAAACGTAAGGGAAATGCACGCTAACCTGACCTTTTTCAGAACTGTGCACTCTCGTCAAGCTATAGTCACTGCAGTTTCAGCAATAACAAACAGGAAGCAAATGAATTGAAAGCCCAGTCGGGATACCTAATCGAGCGTGCTCGTTGTTTGATAACAAGCCTGTGCCAGGGTTGTTAATGCGCAAACGATCTCGCAGCGTGACACAGCACTGTGGAGGCACTGAGGCGCTTACTGACTTGCTTATTCAGCTGGCTGGCAAGCGCACGAGAGTTCCGCTGAAGAAGCCATCAACTGGCATTCGCATAGTCCACTCCACTGTAGTTGTCTAAAATGGGCACAGTCCACTGCAGCAAAATATGTCGAGGCGACTGCTTTCGCAGGTGAATTGCTGTTGTCCACATAGTATGGCACATGCCCACATAGGCGGATTGGCCAAGAATTAGGGGGCACAGGGGGTTTTTGAGGTAAATAATTCCTGGAAGAAATAAAATGAATGGTAAGGATGGAAGAAGTAAACAAAAAGGAACAACGAAATGAAACGGGAAATTCATAACGCACGCAGGAGATCGAGACTGATGTTTATAGCCGAGTGAAATTATAATTGTAAGAATAAAAATAATATTGGAAAAAATTTTTAAAATTTACTGATGTTTATAGCCGAGTGAAATTATAATTGTAAGAATAAAAATAATATTAGAAAAAATTTTTAAAATTTAACAACGTGAGTTGCTCCTCAGCGGAAGGTATCCGGCATTCTCGAGCCATCGTCGTCGTTTCGGCGAACACTGTGGTCCCGCGCTACCCCAGAGAGCGGCCGTGCCACGGTGCGCACGCGTTCCCGCAGGCATACTACATTGCTTTTTACCTTTCACCCTATCTTTTAGGCTCCCTTCAACTCGCACGTGGCACTGATCTTATAGTTGCAATGAAAGAACTGCGCGATCGAGTCACGGACGGCGTAGAGCCAAAGACGCAGTCAAACGCTGACTTTGCCTCGTTCGCGCAGATCTTTGCATCTATATAAACCAACCAGCCCGACAAGTTCTACTGAAGTAATTATAATGTCCGGGGTGCTAGCAATCAGACCCGCGCAATTTCCGCTCATTTATTCATGCAGCCACTTCTGCTACGCAAGCAAATGGACAACACAGGCGTCGCACCTTGAGCTTGGCGCTACAGTTCTTTAATATATAGAGTGCAAGAACGTAGAAAATTAAAGGAGTTTTTACCTGACACAAAGTGGTCGCTGCAGACGCACGAGTTGGCTGTCACGGAGACCAATCAACATTCACATAGCACATTGCCTGCGCCCACTCTGCTATTTTGGCTTCATGCGTGAATGCCGCAGGGAATCTAAAAAAATCTTACTTTTCGTGGCTTTTTTGCTAGAATTAAAGCATCCCACTGAGGCGCATTGTTGCGGAAACCCGCCAGCGATTCCAGAAGCACGCAAAACGCAGAGTTGGCGAAAGCTTCACCGCAGCAAGCGATGCACCGATCGCGCGATGCAACCAGCCGCACCGCTCAACTGACCGACGAACCACCAAAAAAACATGGCGGTCGCGCGTTTCCCGCCAAGACCTACTGAACTAGAGACCTGCACATTTGGCACTGCTTCAGCGCGCACGTTCTAGTTCATGCTTTTTGCCGCTAGGGAAGGGCAGCTGCGGGCGGTGTGGCGCTACAACTGACATGCGAAGCAAGACAGAGTTGATTATTTTACTTTAAGGATGTAAAAGTTTTTTTCATTTGGTTACGTGTTAAGTATTTATCATTCATCCACTGTCTTAGCAAAGACTCCAGAAAGTCTCACGCATGCGTGCGCGCAAACAAATTATTCACCGCTAGGGTTTTAAGAATTAAAATGTCATATTTGCATTTTTCATTACTAGGCTTCAAAATAATAAGATAGGACAAATGAACAGAGAAGTAATAAGAGGAGAGTAATCATTTGTCGAAAGCAGAGAGTGATTATTATGATGATTACCCATATGAACAGGTCAATCGAGCGCCCTCACCGGCCAAAAAGTTAACGAAAGTTGGTGCACACAGTCTCATAGCACCCCGCCAAATGTGCAGGGCTCTAGTTGGTTAGGTCTTGCCTCCCGCAATGCACTGCGCGCGCATGCGCAGAGTGCCACAGTGAGATAGTCCTACGTGATCGACGAGACATGGTATGAGTGTTTTCCGTTTTTTCTTACTATCCTCCTGATTTATAGACTTAAGCAGGTAGGCGCGAGTCATCTATTGACACACTTTGGGTAAGCGTCCCCCGCCGCACTTGATATGTTTAAGCGGTGACTAAATTTAGGATGCTGGAGAACTGACCGCGTCATCTCGCTTCAGGCTGATGCGTCGTGGAACACGTGTTCATCCCTTTTTGTGTGTAAAAACGGGGCAGCAACCCTTAAAGGAGACGCTTCAACTAATGTTGTCACCTGACTGTCATGACGCGCCATGGGTGTGCAAACTAGTGAAACTCTCTCATTTTCTCTGGTTTCCGGGAAAGGCTCAGTATGCGCCTTGATTTGCCATGTTTTGTTCTTTTTGCATCGCTATATATTTATAGCATCCCTTCCAAGAGCTTTTCTGATTGGCATATGCCACTTTTGGCAGCGTGGTGCAAGAAGTGCGACGCATACCGACGCGGCTCTAACGGGAGGAGCATGTGAAACCGGTTCAGAAGCGAAGCTGGGTGATTTTGCCCGTCAGGTCGAGCCCCTTTCGCATCACGTTGTTTACACCACGGAGAGGTCTTTTCTGGAGTGTGAGAGCTCAGAAACCCGGGAGCTGCTAAGCAACGCTTCCTTGCAACATATAATTTGCGAAAATTTGCATTTCTGCATTCGTAGTCATGTTTTAGGGCCAAGCCAAGTATTTCATGCTCTCTTTCCGACGTTCCCACGGTGGATTTAGTGCCCTTTAAAAAACTCGCATAGACAGTGGCGCCAGCTTTCTCTCTAGTTACCTAATATTTAGAAACTCTATGGCTGGATTCGTTGATTGCGTCAAGTACGGGGTCATGTACCGGACTTTTTTGTGTGTCCTAAATCGAGGGTTGTAGGCGTGCGCATTCCAGCAGTGTGCTTGATCGTTTTCTCGGGCCCTCTGCAAAGTTTTCATGTCATGCTCGTAGCCTCCATGTACGTACTTGTCCCGAATAAGACTGGTACGCAGCACACCACTCCTAGACTCGCACAGCTGTCCGCTGCCCCTGGAGTTGTCATATAGGGGCTCATTTTCTACCGTTTTTTTCTCTTGTTGGTAAACTACTAGGGCTGGCTTCTTGCGGGCCATTCGCTGCCAACTCCACTGCTCCATACGCTGTATATGTTCGTGAATGTTCTGCCACTTTTTTGTTTGTTTGCAGTGTCCATTTGGTACTAATACAACTCAAATAGACGTGCTTAAAGACTTCACGTGCCCAGAACCCCTCCTGCATTTCGCTGAGGCAGCGTTCATAGGACAGCTTGGCCACAGCCTCCCGTGCTTCAGAGGAGGAGCAGCCCAATTCACCCTGTACTGCCTTATTCAGGACACTGCTCTGGGTGCCTAGGGCCGATTGTCTTGCCTCCCTTTGCTGTGTCTCTAGGGCCATGCGTGCCATTGCTGACAAACAGATGACGGCATTTCCAAAAGTCAAGTCCGGTACCGCCACTGCCTTCTACAGGGTTCAGGCCACTTCAAAATGGTTATATGACCACAATGCCCGTGAGCTCAAAAACGCCGGCACCTGTTCGTCTTTGTCCGAAGCCTTTTCTCGAAAACTTGTCTGTAATTTTGGTCTGTTGACAATTCTATGCCCAGGTATTTGTAGGATGACCTCCACAGGGTGTTGTCGTGTAACTGCAGGGGAGGTTTCTCTTCTGTGCTCTGGATTGAAGCGAGGGCATCTACATCCATGTAGCAAACATCTAGTAGCATTTGGACGTCAGTTACGTTGTCCACGAATAGCACAATGTCACCCATGTATGACAAAGCGGAGTTTTCATTCTGACAAAAAAATGAGTGTCGTCTGGGTTCGAGCCTTTTGGTCGGAAAACAGGCCTTGCAGAGAAGCTGACTTACAGATTTCCGCAAGTGGTCAATTGGCTTCGACCTGTTCTCATGACGTCGCAGTTGCAGTGCGCAGCAAGGGCTAGGCAGGGAAAGGAAGGAGGCAGTCCCCTTGCCTTGGGGAATGGCACTGCTATAGGTACTTTTTCCCGATCACAGGTTAGAAAAGAACGCCAGCAAAAAAAAAACACGACTTTTCAGAACCTACTCTGTTCCTTCTTCAGGTGTGGTTGCACGTGAGTTGCAGCTTGCCTTTTAAGCCCTCGTTTGGCTTCTTGCATCCCATTTCTTTTTGCTGGCACGCTTGGCAAGCATATGAAATCCCACACAAGGTCGAGCAAAAAAGAAGAGAAAAAAGCCCAAGGAAAGAGAAATGTGACCAGGCTCTATGAAAAACCTGTGCGCACGAAAACAGACAAGCAAAAGATTGGTAGCAGCATACCTGCCAACTCTTCCGAATGTTCCGTAAAATTACAAATTTGGACCTGTGTTATGAATCTTGCGTCATAGTTTATGGAAAATAAATTTTTTGCGTGAAAAACATCTCAACTTTTATACAAAAAAGAAAACCACACCGTTGCTGGGGTACTTTGTTCCTCCACAAGAGATTATCTACCATCTGTGAAATTAGCAGCAATAGCAGCTGCAGCATTGTTCAGTGAAACATCATTAATTTGACCGAGTTAAATGTTTATTCCTAGTCCTCAACCTTCCGACATTCGGATAATCCAGACTACTGCCAGAGTCCTGCCAAACGTGCAAGTAAGAGACTATGGCCTTGGGAGCTCGTTTATTCGGATGCCCAGGGGCTGGCATCAGTCAATCTGCCTCTGTCACAAGATGTGGTATCCTCTAGGGAGTGGTGAAAATTAATTTGCTACCGATTGAACACAAATGCACGTGGGAGACGCAGGCGTGATCTGGTTCTTAGAGGAGCAAGCTGTGCCTGCAAAGTAGCAAGGTGTGTGCTTGTGTGTTGCATGCGCCTGTCACTAACATGAACTGCGGCAGTAGGAGGAGGCGGTTTCATTTTCAATGAGGGTAGCTGGAGAAGAGGCTTGCATGTGCAGAGCATCCTTGTGAAAAAGGCTGATTCAGACGGGCTCCCGAAGTGGTGCCGTGTCGTGGTATCACCTGCCGGACAAAACCGATTGCCCACATATTTGTCCCCAGGCCTGAACTGCATATTACATTGCTTCCGGCGCCCCACTGACATGCGCGCAACTGCAGGTGTTTTGACGATCGGCAGGCCCCCGGCAATAAGCCCATAGTCTGAACCCATAGTTTAGTTTTCAGAGCTTCGTCGCTAGCCCGGAGTGGTGTCAGCTATTAGCTGCGCTTATCAATAAGTCAGCCAGCCGAAACTATTGGCTCTGAAACCAATGTGTGCTTCCGTTGATTCCGTCCGCGCGATATTTTCAATTGTCCAGTGCGCCAAAATTCCGCGCTCGTTAAGTGCTGTTCACTGTTTGTGCGTTTCATAGAGGGTATGCTTGCTTACATGCGATGCCATGTGTGAAGCTCCAGTGCAAACATGTCGTACACTGAAAGATGAGGCACAATGTGGCATTTTTTTTTTTAATATGCTGGCTCCCCCAGCACACTTTGTGGCAGATATGTGGTAGTGTATTGTATAGTCAAAATAGTCTGATGCCAGATGGAGCCACCTCACACTGGTTAAGTTTGGTGCGAATATCAAGTCCTTGCAGAAAATACACAACTTTCACAGCCTGTAAAATGCAAACAATAGTTTTGATGTGGATAAGAATTGAGGCTTAATGATCAGGAAAGAGAAAGGGAGGAAATGTTTTTTAGTTTTTTCAGGATTTGACAAGAAAGACTGGCATATCTAAAAGCACAATTTTTCTGGATATTTAGCTCTGGTTTGTAAGAAAATAAGAAGTATAAAATCTGGCCACAACATTTTCTCTATTTCCTGAAGAAGAAAACTCTGCCACAAACCTTATGTAAATTGAACCACGTTTAGATGTGCTATACCTTCTGAAAGTTCCTATAGACACTGGCACTGGTGAACCCTCCTGAGGATGTGACACGCTGACAGTCAGTAGGTTAGATATTTTGCACCGTAGGCATCAAACGTGACCTGTTTGCAAGAGACTTACTAGAGCTTGCTTCTTCCTCCAAAATCTAATGATTGAGGCAATTTGCATAGTGTGCTGTGCTTCTTATCACCAGCTGCTGCGGTGGCTGAGTGGTTATGGCACTCGGCTGCTGGCCCGAAAGACATGGGTTCGAGCCCGGCCGTGGCTGTAGAATTTCGATGGAGGCGAAATTCTAGAGGCCCGTATACCATGTGATGTCAGTGCAGGTTAAAGAACCCCAGGTGGCCGAAATTTCTAGAGCCCTTCACTATGGCGTCTCTCATAGCCTCAGTGTTTTTGGGACGTTAAACCCCCTAAACCCAACCTTCTAGTCACTGACAAAGGTGCTATCTTCGCATTACTTTCGGGAAGCATCATTTAAAGGTATATCTTTTAATTAGTGTGTAATATTTGGTCGGTACATATTTACTGAGAATGCGTTTGTACTAGTCTTACTTTGACAGTTACAGTTTACTGTTATTATTTTTTTTCATATCTTATTCATTGTGGTATGGTAGATATCACTGGGTGGAGAAAAGCGAGTTGGTTGCCATTTTCAAACTGTTAACTTTCTTACGATAGTTAGCAGGCTTCTACTTTTCTCAAAAACATGCATGGTTATCTAAGAATGCCTTTTGTTTCTCATGCACTGAAGTTTTCATGCAGCATAGACATGGAGGTGTGCTGCTTTGCCCAAATTATGAAATGATGATGGATAAGGTTGATTTTATAATGCAGTTTAAATGTGAGCTATATGACGAGTTCATATTACTTGGTACAAAGTTGAAGAGGGTGCGTGAGGAATTTTTGTTGTGCTGTAATATAAATAGTTGGCAAGTCTGCATTAGGATGGCAGCATTTGCAACAGATAAAACAGGGCAGAAGTGTGTCTTTCTTTTTTAATCATTTTAGCTTGTGCATCATGTTGTCAGCTTTTTTTTTTTTGCATTGTGACCAAGCAGTAGATCTTAGTTTTTACCTTTTGGGAAGTGTGCTAGAGCCACTGCTCTTCACTTCTTTACACTCAGCAATAATGCTGCAAGGCCCTTACAGAATGGTCCTCGCCAAGAGCGTGGGGAAAAATGCACCAGGTTTAACTTTCTGGTGTGAGGTGTAGAATTTATTTTTACTGTAACAATCATTCCTGTATTTTATCAGCCCTACCTGAATTTTCTGTGTAATGGCCTGGGAAAATGGAGGTGATTAAGTGACTATAGCAAGGTGGCAAATGTTTGATGAAGGCAAGGTGGAAGTGGTGTGTTATCTGTTGTTTGTGTCTTACTGCTATGTCCCTGTTGAAGGCAAAAAGAAAAGCCCAGTAGAAATTGAAACTGCAGGGGGAGGGGAGGTTGCTTTAACTGGGAATGCAGCTGAGCTTTAGGTAGAAAATGTTATTGAAGAGAGTATTTGATGTTCGCCTACATTTCAGGTAGGTTTTTGAGAAGGAAGTTTTCAGGTAGATTTTCTTAACACCTGCTTCTGTTTCTGCAATTTTCTGCGTTTTCCAGTGATCAGATTTTCTAAGCTTACCTGACTTGCGCTTTCCATTTCACCATAGGAAAAGGAAGGGGAGGCTTCTGTTAGCCACGGTGCTGCTGGGGCCGTTCAGGAGGGTAGCCATGAGGCTGCCTCTGACTCCTTGAAAAGTCCTGGCAACCTCGATTCTGATCAGGAGGAGCCACAAGAAGAACTTGAATTGCACCCTGATGCGAGTAAAGGTGACCGCAATGAAAATAGTGCAATAAATGATGACATACGATGTCTTGATAAGCTGGAGGATGATTTGGATGAAAAAGAAGAGTATTGTCTCAAAGGGGAACGGCAACAGGGCGATGGAGAGGTGAGCATTAAGACGGCATGCTTGCATGTGCTGTGTTGCACATTCTGGGCTAGAGCTGTGTGCGGGAATGTGCACTTGTCATCAGCCTAGCATATATGCAGAAGTACTAGGGCACAGAGGCAGGTGTGCCTTGTAACAGTGTCGGGTGCCCATCAAGACCTTTGGATGCAGATGAGAAGCACATTGTGAGGCTTTTAGCCGCCTATCTCTGGTTACCTATGTCAATGTGCATCAAAAGAGCAACTGTAATAGCTTTATAATATCAGTTGCATCAGTTTTTTTCATATTTTGCCTCATTTGGGTGAAACTGGAGTTCAGTTTAAAACGTCATAGAGAGAAAATTGAATGTGTGCTACAGTGGAACAGTAGTCCTTTCATGCTTGAAAAAAAAAGTTGGTACTTCCTGCTTAACATGAAGGTAGTGCCACTTTAACCTTAGAGTGTGTTGGATGAATACTCAATCATAATATGATCCATAGCACTGTATTCAACATTACAGCTTTCAGCTTAGAATGTGCTAAGGTGAAAAGACAGCCACTTGCCTGTTTGGAAGGAACTTGAGAGACTTTCATTCTCTTTGTGTTGGTGCTTTAAGACACTGTAATATGAAATTGGCACCAGTGGAAAAGGTGCCAGGCGCAAATTTTGTTTTGCCATATGTAGTTCTACTGTCCAGCAAGAAATTGCGTACTGAACATATCCTTAAAAATAATTGTAGATGGGTCAGCCGCACAAAACTGTTTGCGCCCGTCCACTGTTGTTGTTCTTGTGGAAGTCTACATATGAATATTATGTCATGTGTCATACTCCCACATTTGTGCTTAAACACTTCGTTTGAAGGAAGAAAACCAATTTCACCGAAGGCAAAGTTTGTTACCTTCAGAGTTTTGTTTGGCACATCCAATGATGCATGGCAAGGTGTGGTTGATGGCAATAGGAATTTGATATTGTACCGTCTGTGATGTCACTCTGAGCTTCTCCATGCTCTTTCGATGATGTTAGGAGAAGAAATTTAATCGTTCATTACATCTGTTTTCAGTAGGGGTGTGCGAATATTGAAATTTTCTTATAAGAATCGAACTCGAATATAAAGAAAAAATGGCTTCGATTATCAAATATCTGTTCAGTAAAAAAAAAAAATTTCAGAAAATGATGAGCAAGCAAACGTGGTTGCCCTTATTTTTTCCAAAATAGTGTATGATCTTTGCAACTAAAATAAACAAAAATAGACTGCCTCAGTACCATATAAAAACATGATGTGCACAGAAATGTATACTACTTGATTAGATGGCATAACAGTACCCAAACTATAATGATGTCATGCAAAACAAAATTCATAAAACGACAAGACTGGCAACAAAAAATAACGACTATTAAACTTCATTCTATTGGAGTTCAAAGGACTGGAAGAAGTGTCTGGTTCATCCGAAGGCCTCTGTTAATAAAATTGCCCGCCCCCCCCCCCCCCCCCCCAGAAAAAGAAATGCTGCCGAAAATTCTGAAGATGCAATGAGGCCTAATGAGGTGGCTCCATCGCGCTAACACCTGTAAGCCCGTGACGAGCCACCCATTTTGGAGTGCTGGAAGAACAACACAAATGCAAGCAAGGGACCGGGGAACACACAATGGCGTCGGAGTTGCGAGGCGGTTTCTAAAAAATAAAAAAAAAATAAGCCGCGCGGAGCTGGGATTAGACTATCGGCGAATGCGCGGGCCGATATTTGAAGTTGCCGCGGGGCAGCGGGGAAGCTCAGAAACCGAAACTACGCAGCCAGGCTATTTTTTTGCCCTAGCTACAGAGGCCTTCCATTTGTTGCCACGAATGCCATTACGCCCGCTAAAGAGGTGTGCGGGTTACAATGCACCATGCAATAGGCGAGATTTTGACAGGATCGCTTGCCCTATTGTGATTACTCGACGCGCCCCTTCAGGAGGCTCCCGCGGCATTCCGCAAGTAGGCTTTCTCGCATAGCGTAGTTTACAAAATGGGATGGCGGAAGTCACGCTCGGAGAGTTATGAAGGTGACAGGACGCATTTTTCGGATCTGGGAATTAAATATGTAACTTATTACCGAAGGATTAAAAAGATCGAAAGCGATTTCGCGTTGCGATTATTCGAAGCGGGCCGTCTGCCATCTTGTTCGCAGCACGGGCGAAATGTGGGAAAGCCCACTTGGGGAAATTATCACGAGGTGAAGCCTTGCGGCGTCGGGATGCGGTCGGTCCGCATGATAAACGGCGGAGAAGGAGCGGATAGGACCTCTGTATTGTTTTCCTGGAATTTTTAACTCGATTATCGGCTAATTTGCCGAGATATTGTGGTTTTGCCACGGTCGAATTTATGAAAGTGTGCGCAGTATACGATCGCTGGCGAGCATTCGGGAATTTTCGAATATTCGGAAATTCATGAATATCAGTTTTCGAATACGAATCGAATATCAAACATTCGATTTGTATTCGAAATTTCGAATATTCGCACAATCCTAGTTTTCAGATGCTAACTCTAAAAAACTTGGCATGCTTTACCTGCAGCCTGTATATATTTGAATTCTTAAATATCGCTGTATTCTCAAAAAGTGGGGAAGTTGCCCTTTGATGCCATTTTCACTTATCTGATTCTTAAAGTTTTTTTGATTACTGTTGTGCATTGTATACACTTGATTCTTTTCAGGAAACTTCCGATCCTTCTGGCCTCCAGGTCAAAGTGTTGGACTGCGATGAAGACAAGCGTAACCCTCAATACATCCCCAAAAAAGGGGAATTTTACCAGCATGATGACAGGCTAGCAAGTGATGGGGATAAGCCTGAAATCCCAGAAGAAAAAAATGAAGATGCCAGGTGAGTATTGTATTCCAGTTAGCTTTGGCACAGCTATCTCATCTTGTATAATTGTGTTATTGGCATGTGGTACATTAGAATTTTTTCAAGGCTGAATTGAAGTGTTGGAAGTACTTTTGTCATCCTTAACTAGTTTAGGTGGTTCAGTGCCTTTT
The DNA here is from genome assembly GCF_052857255.1 of Amblyomma americanum. Classification (NCBI taxonomy): domain Eukaryota; kingdom Metazoa; phylum Arthropoda; class Arachnida; order Ixodida; family Ixodidae; genus Amblyomma; species Amblyomma americanum. The sequence continues at coordinate 201,018 of NW_027526901.1, read as the reverse complement.
GAGTGTTAATTTTGCATATTTCCGCTCGAGCATAAAGTAGGACATTCATGTGCTCTTGTATGTCACAAAGCTGCAATCCCTTATTGTGATATCTTTGCAAGGACTATACCATCTGCTCCAAGCTAGTGTAAGCCGGTGCAGCTGCAGCTACAGCTGGCCTGATTGCACATGGAGGCTTATCGCTTGCTGCTGATGCAGTCGCATCAGATTTACAATAAAACCTCTATAATTAGAGCTTAGTTGGTTTGAAATCTAGGATAATTTGAGAAATTTGTACAATCCCATAAATTCTGATAATTCAAACCGGTGGCCTCCATTAGGCCACTTAATTTGAATATCTTGTGTGTTCTCTGGGAATGCCCGATCCCGTATTGGTCGCAAACTTGGTGAAGCGATGGTTCTTAAGAGCCGCAAGGGGGTGCCACATAGTGATGCAGATGTGCAATAGGTGAAGTGCCCCAGATCAAGTATTCCGAGCACAAAAACCGGCCCATGATCTGGTTTGCAGACTGCTGAGGTGCACATCCTTGCAAAAGAAAAGACGTGCTTCACTGCAGTCATGCAGGGGATACCACTTTCAGTGTCATATGCTCTCTGCTTTGTCAAGGCATGACCGGACTGGAGGAGCGATGCACTCGCTCATCGCTTCTCTCCAGCCTGGCTGTGGTCAAGGCAGTGTCTAGTAAGAGTGCTGGCATCAAAGCAGTGTCAGTGTATGTCCCATGACGCGACCATTCTTGCTGTATGCCCACGATGGATTCACTGCGTGAATACTGACCTGTGCCGTTTCTTTGTGTGATGTGCCTTGGTTAGAGGTCTGATTGAAGGTATCTCGCTCCTGCAACAAAATTTTTTGCCTGAGTTCTATTTTATATTTGTGCTATTCTAATTCAAATATTTTTCATGGCTCCAATGACTTGGAATTATGAGGTTTTATTGTACTTTCTTTTAGTAGAAGGTACCCCGTTTTTTTAGCCTCTATAATGCAAGAAAAGTACAAAACTGGTAGTTGGGTGCACATGTTGACAGGCTTAAAATACTTGGAATTTGGCATTTATCCTCAATGAGCGATTGGGTGCTTCATGTTTCAAAATGTTGCGTGAAAGTAGTAATATTGAAGGGGAGTGCAGCTTAAGTGTGTGGTAAACCAACTCGGGATGTGAGAGTTTTGCTGTAGGGAATGCTCTGTTGTACATTTCTCACAGAACTACTGGTGGGCATTGTGTAGAAGATTAAGTGCCTTTCTTTTCTCTGGTAGGGGCTCACGATGGCAGAAGAAACTATGGCGTGATGACAGTGTTTGGGTACACGACAAGTACCATGAAGAAGAACAAGGACCTAAAACAAGTGAGGAACTAGTGAGCACCTATGGTTATGATATTCGAACCGAACCTATGCCTCCTCGAGGTCGGAGACGCGAACGTTATGGCCGTGGCCCCAACAAGTATCAACGAAACTGGGAGGATGAAGAGGCTTATACCCCACGGTCAGGCTCAGGACGTGGTAGAGGCATGCGTGGTGGCCGCAGACCAAGAGGTGGTGGCCAGGATGGGAACCCTCCTTTCCATGTCAAAGATTTTCCTGAATTAAACGTCAAGCGTTCAGTGTCTGAGAGTTCAACCACTCTACATCAAGACCAGGCAGTGGTCAAGGTGCCGACCAAACCTGCGTGTTTCAACCGCCCTGACCGTGGAACACGAGACAACCACAGTCCTCAGCACAGAGAATGGGAACACGTAGCCAAGAGCTCGGGAACGGCCCGCCGTGGTTGGGGAAAGTGCCCTCCTCAGCCACCCGGGAGGCTGACAGATACTTCATCGAAACAGCATGAAGATGAAGTAAAGGAAAACAAGTCTTCAGATCGTCATGCCAGCAAGCCTGCGCCACAGTCGCCATTGAAGACTGCTGAATCTTCCCACCGTCCACCTTCTGTTGGCAGATCTCGGGCTGCACGACATATGCTTATGGAACAAGAACGAAGCAGGAGCAATGCAAACTTGCACGAGAAAACTGCTCCGAAAGTTGAGCTTCCGGATGGGGGTGAGGAGCATGCCTGTTTGTCTTTGTTGTGTGAAGTTACCCAGAAGGTGTAGTCAACAAGTTCTTGAATCTAAACTGACGACATTTTTTGCTGAATGCATGTATATTTGAAGGGTGACCCATAGCAAAAAGGTTGAACAAGTTTCTTACTTGAGATAAACGTTACCAAACACTATGCAATTTAAAGACAGACAGCTGTGTGCATTTTTGGTTTGTAGTGAAAATCTGGTGTTTTGCTCTTTTTGGCTATGTTGATATATGTTTGGTAGCTAAAGACTTAGGATTTGAGCAGATTAAAACTAGACTTAGAAGGACGCTATAATCACCGGCCGTTTGAAAGTGAATGAAGGTGTAGCCTTGCCTTAGAGATGACCGTATGAAAACTGGGCTTTTCTTCACTGCTGTTTGGTTGTGAAAACAGGTAGTGGTGGTGGTGCCTCTGTTATTCTTTTTTTTCTTTTCTAGCTTATAAAAGCTCCGTTTTCGGAGCAAGTAGCCCCTTTTTCATTAGATTGCGGTACTCTGTCGACACTGGCCAACTTCAATTTGTCCTGTGTCCCCTGTGGGAAGCTAGAAATGCATGTACTAGTTACCATACATTGTACAGTAGAACCCCTGTATAGCAAAGTAGCTCGGTTCAGCAAAAATCTTTACTATGTCGGGGTCTTTATTATATCAATTTTTGGTCAAGCCGTGGCTCTGACTATGCTCTCTGGCTACTTACTAAGCACGAAGTTTATAAAAGAAACACTTAGGAATACCTTACGTCTTGCTCTTATTGTCCCTTTATGCGGTAATTATTTATTTTCAGTTATCGTATGTTATCCCATTTTCTACTTTGTTTGCTTGTTGTGAAAGTACTGCATTTGCACGAATACAGGGTGGCTACAGATATAATTCCAGTTTGATTCCAAAGCTTTGCATGATCAAGGCATCGTCCTCCGTGGCCTCAGTGTCATTTAAGAGATAGTAAAGAAACCCGCGCGACACATTGAAGCGCGGCAAAACCGCCTACACAGTGCCACCGCTTCCCTGTGCTTGGCGCTACCGTGCTACGAATGCACGCCCTTTTCTAGACTTCCCTGAACTTTTACTGGCTTACCTTTCTTAGCGACTCGCGTCGCCTTCTTTCTACGTTCTTAGCCAGCTTTACTTTTTCCATGTGCGCCGCGCGCTTTGCCTCACGTCCCCAAGGTTTTAGAAAAGTTGGCTTCTTCTCACGAGTTTTCAGCTCAATGGTGAAGCCACCTCAAAGAGCGCAGTTATATTGTATTTTGGTTACCTATAGCCCTCCTTCACATCGAGACGTCACGAAGATGCGGTGGCGCTGATGTCAGCCGCGACTTTCGCATGGTAGGCAAAACAGGTTCCGCCTGCCCGTGCCTACCGCAGCTGATGCAGCTACCGGCGGCTGCATCATGCCTGAGCACTGCAGAAGCAGCATGCATTGATAGCTACATCACTGTTCGATCCACATAGTAGCATAAAAGGAAATTTCAAATTAGCTCCGATAGACTTCTCGCGATAAAAACCGCATTAGTAAACTGGCTAACGGGTAATGGGCCGAGGTACTAAAGCCCGAAGTCTGGGATTCGATCGGCACTGCCACTCAATGTACTTAATAGCAAGTAAGTTACAGCGTTCATTCACCTGAACATCAGCATAGTACGCTTATAACTGCGCAAGGAAAAAAAGCACGTATGTAGCTGCACACGCATTTATCACCTTGAGCCGGTGTTCATGGGGCCCCCGCCGGCAGGTTTACTCGCCCCCAAGGAATGCGTTCTTTTGTTAATAGCACAGCATGTTTTAATGGCACGTTTTATGGCATTTGATATTTAATAGTAAGTGTTTCTTAATATGACAGACGTAATTATTTGACTCGAGCAGAAAGAAGTCTGGTAAGTTCATGCGCGGTCACGGTGGCTTGCTTAGAATAGCGTACCTTAAGTGTGCTAAAAGCCACATGCTTTTTCATTGCATCATGCATGTGTCATGTTTCATGATGCAGTTCATGACCGCGAAGCTTGTTTGGAAAGAAGCAGATGCAGGCGTGCTACTAACAGACGTGTCGAGATTGAGAGGGGGCGCGGCATGAAAAGTATTTTCGTTATTTATGCACGCGATATGAGACTAAATTTGGTGCAAATATGAAATTGCTACACTAGTTTCGGTAATGCCTTTTATTTTTAGCTATACCTGGTGCAGTCCTTGGGTAATTATAATTAACACCCTCGTCAAGTCACCCCAAGATCTTAAATAATTGAGTAGAAAGTGTGCAAATTTTTTTATGCCAGCATGTTCACAAAGCCCTGTTCTATATGATGATGCTGTTAGTTCTTTCTTTAGATGATCATGTACTTATGCATGTCATGTTACATGAAAACATTTCTTAAAAAAATAGCTAACATAATACCGCACGTATAGGAAAAAAATTAGAGAGATTTATTACAATCCTCAATGTCTTAGCAATCGTTTGCAATACGATCACTCTATTTTCATACGTTACAAAATTACGAAGGTGTGAGGGATGCCAATCGCAGCAAATATGAAAGGTCAGAACATGAACCTTAAAGTTTATTTCCTCGTTTTTGGCCTCTTCGCTTGCACTTTGGTCAAAGAAATGCGACACTGAACTCAAAGAAAGCCTCAAAGAAATCAATGAAATTAACCTGACATTTTTCGATGACCACACATCTAAAAAGCGTAGTTTATAACATTCTACTGAATATTTTGCTATAATTTTTCGCCATGAAACAGAAAACTTCAGAGCTAGCAAAGAAAACACTTCCAGAAATAAAAAATTTTCACCAAATCGACCAGTTTAACAAGGGGAGAAGTCGACCTGGCTGGCCGCGTGATCTTGCGGCTAAAAACAGCGCTTACGCAAGACAGGAGATCGGGGAAACAACGTCGTCCCCACTTTATGCATGGCGCGACAGGTGTGTCAGCAGACGGTGAGCGCATGTTGGCTGCACTGAAAGAATGCCAACGCTTCCCCTCACTACTGTCCGGAGGTAAAATCATTCTGGCAAGTGCAGAGTGTCAACAACATATTTTATTCAATCCCTAGCCTAGAAATCAATGGCTGAAACGCTTTCTGTTTACTACTAACCATATGTACAATACACGGTGACGAACTATTTCTCTAAATACGCCACACGTGACAAACGCGAGCTGTGTACTTCGAAAAATTACTATGTTAAAAGCATCAACCATTGCTGTGATTCACAGAAACTGAAAACGTGCCTACAAGCCTTGAAAACCTGCACTCAACACCTCTCCGCAATGCCACTCCCTAACTTTTGCCTACCACGAGCCCGTTAGTGACTGCAGCGCCACCTCGTTTGTTTGCAAACATGAAGGAGCTCTATAGACCTCACGATCCTAGACTTCGCTCGTGCCACGACGTCATCATTCCGCGTGAAATACATCGCCACGGCCAGAAGCTCTTTACTATAGTTGTTTCTTTGAAAAAAAATCTTTACTATGACCGAAAAAAATGTGCAGTCATATATGGAACGCGAAATGGGACCACCGCTTCACTGTACTGTAAGTTTTTTCTGTAACTGAGTTTACTATAGCGGGGTTCTGCTGTATATGTATTATTCATATTCGTCTATTCTGTTGAGCAGGGTTTGTCTAACTGAAGAATTTGAAATTGAATTGCTAATTTTGACAACTAGGATCATTTTTTACCTATAAAAGCAGAAAGCACAGCAGTTTTTTTTTTGTGCTCAGCTTTATTGGTAGTTCAAGCGATATTAAGGGGCAACATCCGAAGTTTTTGAATATATTGAGTGGATAGTCCCCTCCCTCTGCCACAACAAATCGTTTTTTAATATACAGAGAGGAACGATTTTAAAACGGGAAACCGAAACGTGGTCTGTGGCCAGAGACAATGCTCGGCGTGACACAGTGATTTCGTCAGAGACATTATTAGAAAAATACTCTTATGCACATTGAATTGCTGAAGTAGACACTGAAAATGATGCTTCCCTTCATAAATAGCCCGAGACGATCTTACAGAAGCCTTGAAATATTGTTAGTGAAACAGGGAGCGGGCATTAACGTGCAGGGAATGTTTGTGATGTAAAAATGCAGTGTTGCCCATAAATATCTCTTAACTGAGGCCATGGAAATGGCAGACTTCAAAATATATCTGTGCTGGCAAGAAATGTTGCATGGTTGCCAAACGTGGTAGAAGTAATCAGGAACAGGAGGGGAAAACCTGCAGTATAAGTTTCATAAGAATATGTTAACCTCGGAAAACTCCTGGAGCTGCTGATGGTGTCATTACGTACATATGTTTTCTTGATTGTTATAAACCTTGTCAGTGCAGCACTCTTTTGCACAACTTGCAAAGTTGTGTTCTTATCAGGTTTTAATGCCACGTTTAAGGTGGTGCAGCAGGCTTGACCAGGAACTCTGCAGCTACGGTAGCCCCAAGAGGAGGTCTGATTGGAGGTACTGAAGTGGCAGGAAAGCCAAGGCGCTACTCTTCACTGCGTCATCAGCCACTTTCAGAGGTATGGTCTTAGTAGGTAGAAAATGGGCAGAATTTTTTTGTTGTTGCTTCTTACTCTGCTGCAACTAAGTTCACAGAAAGGAACAGTTTTTAACAGGCAGCCAAAATATTGTGGGCACATTATTATTGCTGCCACCTGTTCTTTTTTATGTTCACTTTCTGCATTCCTTGGGTTTTTACTGAATCGTTTGTCTTGTTTGCTTATGCCAATGATTTGTGAACCGAAATTGTATTCTGTAGCTCATTGCTCCTGACGTAGAGGTTTGCGTGCCTTTTTCAAGTTCTTGAAGCTGTTTTTTCAATTTTTTTTACTTTTCATGTCTGAATTCAATATGCCAAGAAACATGTGCTTTGAGTCAAGCTCAGTTGACTCCCTTCAAGATGAACCTGATGCAAAGCCTGCTGAGCTTATGAAATCTGTTTAATGACCAAAATGTAAGGTCATATAAGAGTAAATAAGCACTGTTTGTAAACTAGGAATTAGACAAAACTTTTGATCAGATGGCTTTAACATGCAATCTATTTATTGAGCAGCCTGAAAGAAAAATATTTTAAACCCGACGTAGCAATTGCAGTCAACCTTTTAGCTGTCAGAGCTTTAGCTGTTTGGTGGCATTTTCTGTTTTGGCACTCAGAACATTTCTACATGTGCACACCGAAATCAAGAAAAACATATCATTGCAGCCTGTGTGCTGTCAGCCATGGGGGAAACATTGTACAGGTTGCGCTGGAGAGAGCAAAGCACACTGTTCAGTTCATGGCTGCATGCTTAGAATGCCGAGCAATTAAGATTTGTTGGCATTTTTGCGTTCTGAAAATGTTTTGTGGACAACTATACATTCTTTGTTCAGGATTTCAAGAGAACAATGTGGCTAATTACATGTCACGTGGTATCAGATGGAAGGGCATTCGTAATTATGCTGTCAGTCTTTTTTTTAATGTCGTGGCTGTCTGTTGCATTGCCGTTCCTTACACTCACTTCGGCACAATGACTCCACCTAATCAACCACTTGGAGTTGTGGAGCACTGGCAGAGGAATGCAAGGTTGCATTAGACTTCGCTGAATTTAAGTTGCAAGGAAGGCTTTTTTTTACATTGGGTCTTTGGGAAATCCAGCTATGGTCCCAAACTGCTTAGCTTAACTCTTTCGGGACGTGAACAGGCCATTCTCAGCGGCCTTGAAAAAATTCATTTATTAAAAACTGTTGTCAAAACCCTAGTATGACATATACCAAAATATAGGTCTATAAATTCTCTTTCATACAAAAAAAACTATTTTACTTTTAGATGTTCGAGTGTGAACTTCTAGAGCAAAAAAATGAAGCAAGTTGAAAAAGAAGGAATATAAAAATAAGAAACGATAATAAAAACATTAAACCGTACAAAATTGTGGCACAATGCCTATTTTCAAGCGAAAGTGAAGGCATTTCCAGGCGTATTCCATCAACTATCGGCACTCCCATTAGCACTGAGTGCACAGTTAAATCTAAAAAGAAAAATCCTTCTAATCAAGCGTGGAGAATTGCAAACATGCTGTAGCATCCCTGATATCTATTTGGTCTTGCCTATGCCCAAGCAACCACAGATATCCACTGGACAGCCAACAGAGGTCCGTTTCGGATGTTCCGGACTTCTGCTGAACATCCGCAAACAGCCGGTGGACGTCCGTCGGCCGTCCGATGGGAGTCCAAAGGTATACGTTTGTCTCACCGTCAGGCGTCCGCTGCCGGATCTTTCTCGGATATTTGCTTATATGGTGCATTCATGCTTTCTTCACTCCAGTGAGGAAATAAAATGGAAAACAGTTTAAAGTACATCAGGTATATTTTATTGCCGTTGATGTACATAAGCAGAGGAATGGCTTATATTCGCAAAATATCTGACTTCAGGTATGATGAGCTTGGAAAGCACATCCATAATCTCCCCACCCACAGATTTTCTGAAAAGACAAAGCAAAAAACATCAGTCTTGTCAAACCCGTGCAAAAATGCAGTAGCCTAATGAAACATCAACCAATTAACAGAATTGTTTACAGAGCACTCCTATTACCAATCAAGTCTCAAGCAAGCATTCTACATAAAAATTTATAGCCTTTAAATGAATGTAGAAAGAATAAGTATACTGGCAATAAAATTTAGATGTGTAGTATACCTTTTATATCATGCATGTTTTCTTACTGATACTGCTATCACTAGACAATGACACCGTTTTACCAGACACTCTTTTACCAAAGGAAGCTGAATGGCACTTCATGTACTGAATGTCAATTGTTTCAAATCCAATGTGACAGGAGTACAAATGTATTTATGTATTCAACAAGTCTCTGGGCACAGCCAGTGCCAACAATGTGATCTTCACGTCGCCGTGGAAAAGCAGGTCACACAGGAAATAGTGAAATAGCACTCATTTTTCAACACATAAAGCATGACATGAAAAGTAGTAGATGAATGAGGTATAAAAAACTGTGAAACTGACTATGATGAAAAGATTTTGAGCAAAAAGTGCACCTAAATCAGATTATCTATGGCGATGGTAGAAAGTGAACTGGCACAGTATATCACACATTTTGTGCGGAAAGAATAGGTGGTGTTTGCGGCTAACAAAGAAGCCATCGCCTCGTGCTTTCAACCCGTCTCTTACGAACGAATGCTGTATGCTATATGATCCTGCTGCATTGCCAAAAAATAATTTTCAAGCAGTGTTCTACTCACCTTCATTGGCAACCACCTATGGCATTCACACTAAGCCTTTTTTCATCCAAAGTCGGTGCAATACGGCATTCCAGCGTTCCAAAAGAGCTTCAGGCACTTCCTGCGTCTTTCGAATTGCTCAAGTGCCACACCACTTTTGTCCGCAGACCAAACAAAACCACACTTTGGTAATAACAAAGATCTAAAGCAGCACCACACTTCCAAACAAAATGACAACGGCGCCGCAATGTTGACTGTTGGATTGGATTGAGCTGACTGCAAACTGACATACATGATGATGACAGGAGTATTCGGCGGGAGTTTTGAAGTTCCAAATGCTCTCAATTGCAAGTTTAATGAACAAAGTGGACATGATGTTGTACAATTTCGATAATTTGTAGAGGTATTATAAACCTATAATTAGTAACTGAGATCCTTCAAAATTGAGCAACACCTGCTTCCACCCTTAAATTATTTTGGGTCATTGGCGGCTCTTGCACTACAGGAAGGATTGTGGAATTGGTCCAATTTACAAACGTATTCGCATCAAACCCTGTAGCTGATGAAAAAATTTTTATGGAAACAGATATGCAGTTTGAATTAATGCGATTTCGAGCCTACTTGCCCATAAAAATCACAAAATTTATTCCCGGGATAAGTCTTTCTCGATAAAAAGAATACAAAATATACATACACAAAAGGTGCGAAAAATAAAAAAACGTCCATACCTCATGTCCTGGGAAAATACTCAGCCCTACATACCTTGGACGTACGCTTTGTCTTTCATGCAGATATGCAAAACCAGACACTGTTCGTACGTCCGATGAACGTGCGGATAAGTATATCCGAAACTGGATTCTGTTTGTACGTCCAACGGACGTCCAATCTCATCACAGGACGTTCGGACCTCCGACGGATATCTGTGGTTGCTTGGGTGTTGCCATGCTTAGGTTATGATAGTAAGTCGACCCCCCTCAATCCACTTTGGATTTTTAGATTAAAAAATAGGTAGACTTGCATTCGTGCAGAGACGTGCTCAACTTTGCCATTGTTCCGCCCACTTATCATGCCCACTTATCACTGTACCCAACATTGGGTACATAAATACGAGCGCATTCACTGATGTGAAAATTCATTTTGAAAATGTTTTGTGTGGTTTATAACTCAACTGCTGTGAGATATAATACTTGGATGCCAAGCTTTCTATTTCATATAAGTCTGTGGAAGGGTTCAGTTTTGCTGAACGTATAGTGTTAAATAGTCTTATGACATTGCAAACCATGCAAACAACACTGAAGACCTTATAAATCATAACTAGAGGTTGGACTTTTCTGTTTTTATTTTTCAAAAATTCAGTGAACTTTTTTGGTGTTTACTTCAAAAGGCCTTTTTCATTGTTTTCTTGTCGAATATTTCTTTCCATGTACGAATTTTTGGTTTTTATTCGTGAAATAATATTCAGGTGCGGTAAAAAGTGACATGCATTATTCTCGGCCTTTTGTCTTAAAAACCAAGAGCTCATACAGCAGTTTTTACCATATAAACAGTCGTATTAAGAGCTATCTTTACAGAAGGAAGTTGCACAGTTTAATAAAAATAAAAATGCCGAAGTTAAATGATCGGGCACTGAGACAAAACCTTGGTGCATGTTCAATTCTAAAAACTTGGTTTCCATAGTCTGGGTGCACTCTCTGTTAAATGAGATGACTGTGTACCATTTGGTTCACATGGTGAGGCAGCAATGCAACTGCTCCTTAACAGTCGCGTGGGCGAGAACTTGGCACTTTTGCGCTGTTTATATTTGGTTTTCCCTGTTACAGTTCCAGAGGTTGTCAGTGTCTTTACATGAAGTGCAAAAACCTACTTAGCGAAGTGATAGCCCTAAGTCGGTGGTAAGCATGAGCAGGCGACGCTAAGCTACCAGATAGCATTAAGGTGGTGAAGCCTCCAGTATCTGCAAAGGTGCCTGAGTTAACTCACAACTATGGTACTAAATTCCACAAGTAAAATTTTCTGTGTTCCCAATTCCAGCACTTAAGTTTCTGCGTGATCCACTGTAACTGGTACTGAATAGCCAGTTCGTTTTGGCATGCATGCCAAAAATACTGACCTCTTCCGGTTAAAACTATGTGTCAAAAAATGAATTTTACGTACCGGTGTATTTTGGTCCAAACTGATAAGTCCAACCCCTATCCATGTCTTACTATAGTATGTTGGAGACTTGAACCAGAAAGGAGATGTCATTTCCCTGAGTTCTACACGAATCAAATACCTGCACACTCATGCATCTCCCTCGTTGACAGCCCAATGTTTCCCTTGAAAAGACTACTTCAATTTTTTTCAGAAGTAGGCTTTTTACATGAAATCTCATACCGATGGTGGCCTCAGCCCATTTGTCTTGAGATGACGGCTGAGCTTTCTTTTTAATGCGACACATCTGGAGCTTTGCCCAGGAAACATTCTAGCCTTTTAAAGCATATAGGTACATGTCTCCCTTTAAATTCTGCACATGTCATTATACACTGTGAATAATTTTTTAGGCCTTACGCACTACTGTTTTATTACTTCATGAAACTTCACACCCATCACATCTTTTTAACGTGAGTTGACTGTTCACCTTTGTGTTTGGCCCTTTTTGGCCTTAGATGCCCTTGCGCTATTAAAACCTACCATCATCAAAAGTCCAACCCCTAATTGTAATACTTAGCTGCCGTGATGGCTTAGCGGTTATGGTGCTCGGCTGCTGACCCGAATGATGCGGGTTCATTCCCAGCTGCGGCGGTCGAATTTCGATGGAGGCAAAATTTTAGAGGCCCCTGTACTGTGTGATGTCAGTGCACGTTAAGGAATCCCAGGTGGTCGAAATTATCCAGAGCCCTCCACTGTGGCATCCCTCATAGCCTCATTCGCTTTGGGACGTTAAACCCCGTAAACCAAACCTAATCATAATGAAAACATGCATGGAATGCCTGATTTTATGGGAAGCATTACCGCAGGTTCGGGATTCTAAAATTGAGTTCTGGGAACTCTTGGGTTTTTTGATGTGCACAATGGGTTCCCCAAGCACCTAAAGCCATGCATGCCTCAACCCCCCCACCCCCCCAGACACACTTTCTTTTACCCACTTTATTGTGGAATTAATCATGCTGTACTTGCTCATAGCGTGCTGTTTCACAATGTAGCCAGCCACTCATTTTTTGAGGGATGAATGCAAAGAATTACAGGGTTTTTCAGCATCTCTTGCTGAGAACCCCTGCTGTAGGTGTCTTTTTTGCCTTTCCTGCTTTAACTGATTTAGTTCACTTAAAGAGGCCTTTTCTCACCAGGTTTCTTCCTACACCAAAGCTGCTGTCGCTGCTCCTCAATTGCCGAATGCACAGGCTCCACCCCAACGACCTAGTCAGCCGCAACAAGCCATTTTGACTGCGGCACATTTTCAAGGACCCTATCCACCCTATCCTGATGATTACAGTGAGTGCTTTGTATCGTTTTTTTTAGACGATTCCAGCTGTATGCTACGTTGCATTAAGCTGTAACTGTTATGAGGTTCTTCATTAATCTATCTAGAGCAGAGTTCAGTACACATCATTGTCTATTGTGTAATCTCTTATGTGTAATCTTTCACTCTTATGATGCATTCACACTCAGGTATTCGGCGTCAGGAGCAAGTGAAATGCTCTGACTCTCACACTTGCATACCTGCCAACCCTCCCGATTCGCCTGGGAGACTCCCGATATTTGACTGAACTTTCAGATTGTATGGCCACATCCTTATATTTCCCGAAAAGTTGTCTCTGCTCGCACAAGAATGGTTTTTCGGAAACCGGCGCCACAGTATCAGCAACCACGCTGTAATTGCCAGCATCACCATCATTGCCCACACTAGCGTCATCGGCTAAGCAGCCAATCAAAGCCAAATCAAGCAAAGTCAGAGTAGCTGTGGCTGGTTGAACTTCATGCATGATATCGTGCTTGCTGTTGCTCGCTGTACTGTTGCTGCTGCTTGTGTGTATGGTCAGGGTTAGCTAGGCCATCTGTGTGCGGTGAGCAGCAAATTCTCATGTGCTTGATGTCATGGAGCTATCAAAGCTCAGGAAAAGATACCGTATTTACTCGCATAATTTTTGAAGCCCCAACTTTCTAGCCGTATTTTTTTTAAATTTTACTTGCATGTTTTGCAAACTCTGTTGCGCCAGACCACCAACACGTACATGGCTGCGCGCAAGGCAGGGTTGGGAAGATTGGCGTGGCTGTATCGCCTAGTGCGGTTGCGAAAGGTGCAACTGACCAGGGCACGACTTGTGTGCCGCGTGCCGTTTAGCCAACTCTCTCGCTTTGACGGTCGCTTTCCCAGACGGTCAGTTGCGCGCACGCCCGAATCCGATACTGCAGAGGAGTTTTCTGCTCAGTCTGCCGTTAGTGAGCCGGGTCGCTCGCGATGGCGCCATTTTATTGCGCCCGTTATCTCCTTTGCCTCCCACTGCTTTCTTCGCGATTGTATTTTTGCTGGCTTATTGCTCTGAGCTGCCCAGATGCCATCATGCCATCCCGTCGGAAACTACGTAACGTGGGGGAGGGGAAGCTATGCGCTATGTTTGGAGTCAGCTTTTTTTTTTGGCAAGCGAGAGATGCTAGATAGGGGCCAGGTCTACATATACAGTTTATGCTGTGCATTATAATCACTGTAGCGTATTAGCTATGCTGTATTAATGTGTTCCTTTTATGTTCATCGAAACTTTGTTCAACGATGTGACTGTACCTGCTGTTGAGTGATGTGTTTGGGAAGGGGGGAAGGGGGCCGACACTGAGTCAGGCATTAATTTGCCTTTATGTCTGCCTCCTAGGCACCTATTACTGCTGCCTGAATAAAATGACTTTGACTTTGACTTTGAGGTCGTGTTCAGATGTGCAGCCTTGAAGAAAATAAGCACACAAATTATGTGAGCGTGGTATTTGAACAAGTTTTTGCGATCCTATACTTATAAATTTGATTAAAAAAAAGGTGAACATTCCCTCTCCGCTTGCTTTTTTTGGCGCGAATATAAAATCTTTTGGTTTTTGATCTAGCCAGGTTGGCAGGTATGCACTTGATGCGTGTGCACTGCTGGCTTGACCATGAGGTTCCATGAGATGCTCACTGGCTAGAAACACGAGAACCTGCATGTTTCTGTAACTCAATTGTCGTCACCGGCTCCGGCCTGCCATCATAGTGATGGTGTCGTCCCATGCAAGCCATTGGATATGTTGGTGAAAAGGTGTCCGCAAAATGTAAGAGACATCTGAGAGCTACTGCATCCTTTCCTTTTGTCGAAAACATTTCCTTTCCTCAAAACATGCTTTCGTGAAGTTGAAGTGTCCATGAAATGTCAAGATCTGAGAGTTGCTGCATTGGTTCCTTTCTTCAAATCATTTTATTTCCTGAGAACGCATGCTTCATCAGGGGTTGAGGTGTCCACCAAGTTGTCCAGATCTGAGAGCTACTGCACCCTTTCCTTTAGTCAGAAACATTTCCTTTCCTCAAAACACATTCCTCCCTGTAAGCAGACTTAAGTGCCTTCAGAATTTTGGCTATTGGCCAGACACTAGTGCAGAAACTTGTTCTGAACTTGTGCTTGTGACCTGGTTTTCTGCCAGAATGTGAGCCACCAAGCTGCGGATTTCGCTCCCTCTTTTTTCTTTGTCTTTGTTTGTATGACAATTCATAAGGAGGGGGGATGCAGGCAAAAGCTATGTAAGCACCTGACAAGGGCCTGCCACTCAGTGCCCAAGTGTAAACACCATTAATGGCTAGCTGCTATGAAATTTTAAAGCGCAGCTCTTAGGCGCCCATTCGTGAATGCCGTGTTGTAGTCATCAGTGCTGTCGACATAACACGCTGCGTGCCACACCGAGAGTGGAGGAATGGACAACCGGAACGTGGCTGCCATGTTAACATACCGGAGGGTGGCTAGCAGTGTAATGCGTTACCTACCAGCGGTGACATGTGGCATGTGAAGAGCTGCGCATTTTGCATTACCGATTATCATAATTGGTTGTCAATTTTTTCGTCTCGTAAAAAGGTGTTTTTTTTTTAATATAGTATGTTGAGAGAGTCCTAATTGCTAGAGATGGCACTTGTGATAGAAGTGAGTGCTTTTAGAGCTCCTTTTAGAGCTCAGCTCTTAGGCTCCTGTTAGTGACTTTCGCATTGTAGTTGTAGACAGCTGCGGCACAACATACCACCCGACAGCCCTGCAAGGTAGTAGCAGAGAGAAGCGCCACATCGAGCACGGTGGAGGGAACAACCGGAAGGTGGCTGCTACAGGAAGATCCTGGAAGCAGCGTAACGGTGTGTGAAGAGCTGTGCTCAAATTCCGCATTACAGACTACTGTAATTGTCTGCCAGTTTTTTTCATGAAAATCGCCTCTTTCATAAATTAAGGAATGGAATGATTTTGGCACTTGGTAATGTACCTAAACTGGTACACATTGTTGACTAAGCAGTGCACATTGAATTGTTCAAGTGGCAGCTTAATTTTAGGGGGAGTTCATTTCTTAAATATTTTGTTGTTTTTTGCTCTTTATAATTTCATTTCAAATGTAGCGTAACTTGTCCACTGCAGGAGAAGACTGATTTTTCGGACTCCTATAATTGGGACTTTTGCGATATTTCGGGCCTCGCTGAGGAACTAGGCGGAGGAAAGCGTGAGCAACTTCCGTCCCGGCCAATCGAAGAAACCTCCGCTGAAGCCGTAGTGTGTCCACCTACTGCTATGCACGTAACTGATGGAGGAATTGGTGCTAATGTTCGTAATAAAGAACAAAATATAACCGCAAGAAGGTTCTGAAAGGACAGAAGATATTTCTCTCTCTATTCCTTTTGAATTTGACCTGCGCGGCCGTTGCAACTGCCACACATCCTGTGAGTGTTTTGCGAACTTAATACCCCTTGTCACAGGCACATTTCGAAGGCCCTCGAACTGATAGCCTGTTGACTCAAAGGCGATCGAGCGCTGCTACACGGACAGTTTCTATGGCCATCGAGTCAATAATCTATCGAGTCAATGGAGCAGCACAGAAGTCCATCGAGATTTCTAGGGCCTTTGAGCACTGCCCAAGGTTGCTAGTGTTGCTTGCAGCGGCGCCAAGTGCACTTTCGTACACGATACATTCACGGTACAAAAGCATGAACAAACATTATTCTCCTAAATTAAATGCAAGCAGTCTGTACAATAATTGTAAAATTGTATCAGGCTAGCTTTAACCGCATTAATTTTTACATGAGGTCTTTGCGTTGCTTGCGTATGTAGCGTTGACAACATGGCGTCATCTTGCCCGCCTGCTTCACAGCGATAACAGCTTTGTCGCTTATCCCTGAAAGCAATATCTTGTTCTAAACTGTTGTTATTCATCTTTGATTTGCCTATTCTTACCCTCGCATGAAGTTTCAGGAGAAAAAATAGCTTTTGTTTTTCAGATACAAAGGCGATTTCCCAGGTGTTAACCCTGACAAAGCAGTGCTCCGACGCAGTTTGACTGGCTTGGTTTTGGCTTGTCTTGCATTAGGGTGGCTGCAGCAGTGTTTGCATCTTTCAGTAGATGGCTCTAGGAACAACGCGTGTCATCCGTCGCGTACATGACACTAAAAGGGTTTGAAACGACATGCGCATAGGCGTGTATTTCAGCATTTAGTATATACTTAAAAAATATTTTTGTTACTTGCGCAAAACCCAAAGTAGCGATTGTGGCGCCACACAAGCTTGGTGTAAGACACGAAAACCATTTCAATGGTCATTGAGATCTGCCGTGTAGCAGCGACACAACTCCTTCCAGTTAGATGGTGATTGAGAATATCGAAGGCCCTCAACTCGATGGTTATTGAAACTGGTCATGTGACAAGGCTATATGTCAGTCACGTTATCTCGGCCGCTGTCGCCAGCTCTACGGTGCCGGTCACAGATACTTCGGCTTCGTGTTCCTTCATGTGTTAGTGATGTCAGTGTTTCGACAAATATGGTGGTATTTTGTTTGTGCTTGTGACCGTAGAAATTGTGAAGAGTTCAGCAGGACCCACACGGATACGACAGAAACTGCTACCTGCACTCGTTTGTAGCCTCGTAGCCTGCACTCGTTTGTAGCCTAAGTCAATGGGTGCTGACAGTCGCATTTTTCGTCAAGGCTGCAAGTGCTGCTTCTCGGCGATTGGTGAAAGTAGGCGTGCGGCAATGAATCAGACTCTTCGCGTTGAGGCGCTCACATTGGTAAATATCTAAAACCTCTTTCATCGCATGGTTCACCGCAGCGTGGCTAGTTTTGCCTCTGGCCGTGATGAGGCGCTCGCATCGCAGACCAGCCGCTCGCAGCAGAGATATTGAAAGTGCATGCAAACCAGCAGCATGCGCCCATTGTCGCATAGTGAAGCTCTTGCCTGTCCTCCTCACACTTCTCCCGCAAGGAGCGCTGAAAGCCTTTATTTTGCTTCAACGGCCACTTTTCAGCGGCTGCCCAGGCATAGAATATATAGGAGGCTATGACTCATTTCTCAGGAGCCACTCATTTCGGCGCAGTGGATCATGAACTGTGATTTAGTCGCTGCTTTTGATAAAGCAGTCATCGGGTTTGGTTTGCAGAAGAGTTGGCATATCATGGGAGGGGATTATGTAACTGTATATTAACTGATTTCTGTTGGTGTCGCATAATATAGCATGGAAAGTGATGGCCATTGCATGATAGTGGTTTCCTCTCTCGTGTTTACATGAATACTAAATTTTTTGCACTTATCTACAATTGTAAGGTACGTCGTGCATGCATTAAATTGTGTGCAGTCACTGTGCACAGAATTATTTTTGTATTGCGTGCATAGTATTCATGGAATGGTCGCACATGTATTACGTGAATGATGTATGAAGTAATGTACTGAAAATGTCAGCTGAAGTGTTTGAGATAAGATTAACACCTCTGGTGTGTGTGCACACATTATTTGTATGGTACAGAATGCTGTAACATAGACATACAGTGTATTTTGAGAAACCTCTTTTCTATGTTCTCAGTACATTTGCCCAGCGCTGCAGTTACCATTGTTGATCAGCAGCGCAACCAATTTTACCATGCCACAACAGCAAAAAAGGGTGTACGAAAATGCAAGTAAAGTGCGGCGCGCACGCACTGCAGGCGGACCATGATAAATCCACCTACCAGGAGGTTTCCGCGAAATTCCGCAAGTAGGCTTTCCCTCATAGCGTAGTTTACAAAACGGGTTGGCAGAGGTCGTGCTCAGAGAGTTATGAAGACGACAGGACGCATTCTTCGGATGTGGGCATTAAATATGTAACGCATTATGGAAGGATTAAAAAAGTTTGATTTTGCGTTGCGATTGTTAGAAGCGGGCCGTCGGCCATCTTGTTCGCAGCACGTGTGGTATGTGAGAAAGCCAACTTTCAGAATTTCGCACGAGGTGAATCTTAGCGGCGTCGGAATGCGATCGGTCCGCGTGATAAACGACAAAGAAGGAAGGGAATAAGACCTCTGTATTGTTTTCCTTGAATCAAATTTTAACTCGATCATCGGCTAATTTGTCCAGATGTCGTGGTTTTGCCAGGGTCGAATTTATGAAAGTTTGCGCTTTATACGACCGGTGGCGAGTATTTGGCAATTCTCGAATATTCGGAAGTTCTGGAATATCAATTTCTCGAATAGAAATGCGAATCGAATATCAAACATATTCGATTCGTATTTTAATATTCACACACCCCTATTTAAAAGCAGTTCTCTGATTTCAGAGTGCCCCTATGATGGTGTGTCTTCATAAAGAACAACAAAATTCATCGTAGAAAATGTTCTGAAAAGTATGAAGCGTCATTTCGAAAGTGATGTATTTTTTAAAACACTGTGTTAAGTGTACGTGGGAGTGATTCCCTGCTGGGAGTACGGACTGGGAACGCGGCCCATTAAAAACTCTTTTCAGAAATAGATTTCTCGTTTCACAGAGTACCCTTGCAGGTGGCTGTTAGCTTACAGCTGGCGAGGGTTTTGAAGAAGAATGTGACGAAGTACACAATGTCATTTCGAAGCGATCTAAAACGCTGCGATAAATGTGTTCTTATGCCGGACATACCTCCAAAAGGCACTCTGTCCGCTGGGCATTTCCCTGAATCGTGCAAGCTTCTCGTGTAGTCTGACAGGCTTCCACGTGCACTACTTCGTTCGCAAGGTGCCTTTATAGTGTCTACCCAGACCCCCAGAAAAAGCATTCAAAAGTCCATGTCAACCAGTCAGAAAAGTACTGCCGTGGTGAACTATGTAGCATGCAGAAAACAAAAGTTAACACTTCAAGCATCAAATGGCAATCCCAAAATGATATGGAGCATGCTTTGATATTCTAACTCGTCTTACGCGATATGTGGAAGCGGTAAGTTTTTTCCCATTTATATGCTAGTGCAGCAACACCCTTTGTCAGCACATCATCTTTGCCACCTGTAATTTTCTTTAGATGTGAGATTTGAGAAGAGTTTGATCACCAAAGCATCCTCGGTTACTGTGTCCAAGACTGTATGTAGCATGCTTGCTTCCACGTTGTTACTATAACAAGTGGAACACATATAATTGACGTTTGAATAGGTTTTGATTATATAAGGGAATAACAACCTTGCACATCTACATTTACATACTGAGATGGCTCTTGATTTCTGCAGTGCCTCCACCAGCCCAAGCACCTGCTGTGAGGCCACCACCAAGCCAGCCAGCGCCAGTTATGGCACCTCCTGCTCAGATGTCAAGCCCATTCTTTCCCTCACCAGATGTCATCCTTAGCTTTCCACCACAGCACCCACTGCCGTACACATTTCCTGCCCAGTGTGCTGCACCAGCCCCGGCTGCTCCACCTCCAACGGTGAGTCAGTAGTAGTTTTTTTTTTCCTTGAGATTCCTTTTGCCAGTCACTTGCTCATTTTGCTGCGTAATGCTAGCTGAAAGTGCGTGGTAGTGATTGCTCTTGGAAAAGCAGGTTAGTGTTGACCCATTTTTGAAGTTTTCACCCTCTGTATTTCCTGGAGGCGTGCTGACCAGGTGGTTTACAAATATGTGAGCTTAGGTTCTGAAAGGAACAAGTGATAAAAGATTTCAGCAAGCATCTTGGCACTTGACGCTCTACATATATTGTGGCTGTGTTTCTGGAGAGTGGTTATTCTCTTTATAACATCTCAGAAGTCATTATGTTAATACAGTAGAACCCCGTTATAGTAAACTCTGATGTAGTAAAGTGAAACTGCGGTCCCCTTTCACTTTCCATAGCTGACATTTCTTTATATAGCAAAAATTTTTGAAAAGAAACTGCTGTAGTCCACCTGGTCATGGCGATGTGCTTACTGCGAAATGATGGCATCATGGCACGCGCGAAGTGTAGTATCGAGAGGCCAACACTTGAAGGCAAATTGACACTGAAGACAATTAAACGGCACTTCTTTAAGTGGCTTCACCACTGAACTTAAAAGTTGCAAGAAGAAGCCAACTATTCAAAGGCTTCTGAGTCATGAGGCAAAATATGTGGTTGATGCATGAAAAAAAAAGGTGAACACAGAAAGAAGGTGGCACTGGTCTCCGAGAGAAAAAAAACCAGTAAAGGTGGTGCATTGAGTACAGTTAAGCTGGTTATGACGGAATTGAGAAGATTCTGCTGTTCTTTTTTTGTTATGTGCACATTTTCGTTACAGCCAGTTTTCTCGAGAAAGCTCGAAAGGACTGTGCTGAAAGGAAGCCAGAATGAAAAATAAATGCAGTTGAAACGGTGTGGCAAATGTTGACAGTAAATCTGGCTACTTGAGGTTGTAGACACTCATTTCATGCTCACGTTGGCGACGTGAATGTGGCAGGACCCACCACCATCTAAATTGCAGATAGACAAAAACACGATGCCTCTACATGTGGGGCAGGGAGAGTATGGGGTAGTCAGAAGCACCTACACCTTTCTGCATGCCTGTTGCTCATAAAAAAAAAAAAACTCTTGGTCTGCTCATCCACTGTTGCCCTCAAAAACTGACTCTTCACCTCGCGTTGCTGGTGTACCCTCTGCCATCTCTGCTCCCGTTGCATGACTGCGGTAACTTGCGGTCACAACCGAGCAGCAGCAATGGGCGTGCACTGCTCATCTTGTGCATTCTTTGCTACATCATGTTGTTTCGTGCTGCTTTTCGACATGGACTGTTGTAGTGCCACTTGATGTGACGCAACAAAAACAAAGGCTGCGGAGACAGCTGTAATTGCACAGAGGCGCGGATCACACTGAAGCACGGCATCTTGTGTCAACAGCGTTCGCTCATTGCAATTGCAGACAATCCTCTCATGATAGTTCGTGTCTTATCTCATGAAACTTTTGCGTAATTCAGCCAAATTTCTAATAACACAGCAGTAGCCAATGAATAGTTTGCATGGCGAGTTTGTTATTTCAAAGTCAACCGCTGCAACACCTTCTTTACATGGAGTAACCAAGGTGTTGGGGAATTGGGGAGGCTTGTAATATCAAAGAAGTCACTACATGGAGGTTTGTTACCGTAGTTACTCGAATGTAACGCGACTGCGAATGTAACACGAGGGGTGACTTTACATGCTGCCAGCAGGAAAAAATAAAACCATGAATTTAATATGAGGTTTAAAGACGCAAAACAAAGTACCTTCAATAGACATCGTGACCAACATGTTTATTCATCTTCCTCGCTTTCGGAGGCCGAGTTCTCGGAAACAGTGTCCTCCTTTTCACTATCGAAGTCTCCCAGTAACGTCTGCTATATCTATGTTGTGCATCGCAGAGAAAATTCATTCCTCTTCTAAACCTTTGCACCCACCCACAAATCCTCTGCGCTTCCTATCCCCCGAGCAACATCTCTAAATTTGCAACGAATCAGCTCGACACTGACCTCCATGAGATGGTTGCGCTGTTCAATTATAAAGCCCGCCACGTTTTCTCCAGCTTGACATGGTGGTTGTGGCAAGACCCACGAAATCCTTTGCGGTCGGGCTCACATTTAAAAAGCCCCTCCCGCTGCAGCCGCCATCCGCAGATGGTTGACTTGTTGAGGTCATCTTTGAGCTGCCACAAAAAATTCCATACGTCTTCAGCTAACAGGATCACTTTTCTCTTAAAACGGGCGTCGTACTGAGTATGATGCGTTGCCATCGTGTGCACTGAATCAGTACACCGCGAGCAATGCCACAAGAACATGACGTAACAAAGCGTTGAGCCCGCGGTCGCAACGAACACAAAAAAATAATAGAGAACAGTGCTTTGACTTTGGATAGATTCGGATTTGGCCTTTGTGGTACCCATGTTGCCTGCATAAGATCGCAAAACTGCGGAAACCGAAACCAAGTTCACTGCTTTGAAATGGCTGCACTGCAGCACTCCTTTAGGCCAATCGAAGTGCAGTATTTGATTTTAACGCGAGGGTAGACTTTAAGGAGAAAAAATTTGAGAAAAACTCGCGTTACATTCGAGTAAATATGGTACATCCAGGTTTAACTTGGTATTTTTTGCACTTGCCAGATTTTTACAACTCATGTGCAAGAGGCAGTCTGGTGGGCAGGTTGCCACCTGCCATGGTGGACAAGTTGTGATGACGTCACAAGGTCACATCACTTATCTTGACCAATCGGAGGATTTCGTGAGGCATTTCAAATTTGGTCGTGCCCCTTGATTGGTCAGTGGCACTGGTCTCTGATAAAGAAAAACCAGTAAAGGTGCGTTGAGTACAGTTAAGCTGGTTGTGATGGTATTAAGAAGATTCCGCTGATATCATCACGGGATTTCATTATGGAGAAGCCGGAAATTTTTTTGTGTGACGACAGCCTAAATGCTGTCGCATTAAAATGGACAGAGTGTCTGGCATGATGCCGCTGATATCACGTAGCCTTGCAAGCTTGATTTTTCTTACCCCATGTTGCCCAATGGCAGTTCTGCTGGTTCCCTATCTTTCCTAAAGCACGATCTGCTGGTTCCCCTTCTTTCCTAAAGCATGACATGCTCGTAGCTGCTCCCACATTGTTGATCACGTGGGGAGTACCTGCGCAGCAGTGCAAGTTTGGGCAAAATTGTGGAGTTCGAAAAGGGCTGCTTTTGCTCAAAACTCTCCCTCATCTGGTCCTGTGGAGCGGTGCAAGTAGGCATCACTGCCAGGAGCTCGCGCAGCCAGCATGCGGGCTGGTTTCAGTGCTGACTGCGTGCATGCAGAGTTTGATACTATATCCCAGGGGTGGCCAAACTGTTTTCTCCTTGTGGGTCCAAGTGCAGCTTGTGACTCTCTAGCATCTGTATCCCCACCCTCCCATTCCTGGCTCTAAAGACAGCCAAACTTCAAGGTGCTTGCTTCACGATCGCTGCCTGAGTGAGTGGGATTCATTGTTGCTGTCAGCCTTGTTGCAAGAAATTTTTTAAAAATTGCCATGCCTCGCCCTTTAAAATTGAGGCTCTTAAAAAGATTATGCTCTTTACATATGCCTGTCTGGCCACCCTACTATCTGCAATTTGCAGTTTGTTGTAGAAAGTATATTTTGCATGAATAATGATAAAACAGCTTCGGGTGTTTGCTATGAGGTGTAATTTACTCTACCTGGGCTCGTTATAAGTTTGACTGTATTACTAGAAAAACTTAGCTTATAGTACAACTAATGACCATGATTTGAGCTTATTACTTAGGTTTGGACGGAGCGACAGTCTCTAGAAATCGTACACCAGTTTGACTTGCTAGTTCAATCGTGCACTTGGCTACTACATTGTTACTTTGGGCATTTTTAAACATGGCCTTCAAAATTGCAAATCCTGAGAGATGCGCAGTCATATTCTCAGTGAAGTCTTATTAAACACAGTTACCAAATTGGGTCTTGTCATCCAGCCAGAGTTTAGGCGGCATCATGGTGGCCTTGCAAAGTGACCGTAGGAAGCCAGCAGTCATTAACACTGTGAAAAATATATGTGGATAATAGTATTATTGGCTTGGAAGGTATATATCGGGGTCTATCCAAATCCATGACCTCTGAATGTCACTTTTGGAACTGTGCCATTTAAGCTATGGTACTGACCATCTGCTTCCCTACATTAACGAATAATAGTTCATTGATTGAATCTGCAGCCATGTTACCAAAACAAATATGTGACAGGACATTGAAAGTTGTTATTAGCTATAGGCTAGGTTGAATGTGCATGACAAACAAGTACATACTTGTGTAGATATACAGTCGTTCCCAGATATATCTAACTCGAAGGGGATCGCGAAAAAGTTAGACATATCGATAATTCGAAATATAATATATGCCCTTGAGATGCTTTTTCTGAAAAATATGTACCAACATGCCCAACTCACTGCATTAACCATGAGATGGTTATTTCAAAATTGCACACATCTCGGACAGTTTCTCCAGGATCGTGAAAAGTGGGAGCTTACTGATTTCTCCTACAAAGTCCAAAAAGAAACGAAAGTGCAGCTTTATGACCACCATATTTTATTTCGCTAGAAAAAAGTCCATGAGCTTAGCTTGCCTCTTCTCCTTGTTGATGGTATCCAAATCAGAAGGTCCAGTCCGTTCCATTGCTCCACAACAGTGACGACTGACACTGAATGTCGATGCAAGTTCAGCCGCAGTGCATGGTGGCTGGGTCTGTTTGCCCGAATCTTCGCCACTGCTCGGGTCTGCTTCCTCAGTGTCTATGATGTCAGCCACAATCTCAGCACAAGCACGATCTGCAATGGCTTGCACGTCGTCGTCAGCACTGACAAAATCTTGTGCTGTTATGCTGTCTTGGGCGGTGCCTGCAATCGCTGAGAACTCACGAAACTTGCTGACCAGCCATCCAGCGCCATCGTCTTTTGTGTCTAGGCATGTGTCGTCTCAAGCCACCACAAACTCTGCTTTGCGGAAGCAGTTCACAATTGTGCTCAGCTTCGTCATTTCAGGCACCAGCCAGCATCCGTATGGCTCCGAGGAGGTCCACCTTGAATTCGATTCTAACCCGAAGGTTGATTAGGAGCCTTTGCACCAGTCGGTGTCTATAACCAACCTTAAACGCTTTCACTATGCCCTGATTGAGAGGTTGAAGCTTCACCGTTCTATTTGGCGGCAGAAATTTGATGATCTCCTGCAACTGGCAGGCGACATGATGGGCAGAACAATGGTCGAGGAAAAGACAAGCCTTGCGGCCTGACTTCTCCAGTTCAGCATCCCACATTCGGAGCCACTCGGTAAAAAGATAGTGCGTCATCCAAGCCCTCTTATTAAATCCATATATACCCTGGAGGCGTTTCATGTTTTTGAAACAGCTTGGAGACCTGCTTTTGCTGATAACCAGTGGCAGCAGTTTGCATGGCCCATCCATATTTGCAGCGAGAAAAATCGAGATGCGCACTTTGCTGTTCTTTCCAGCATGGCATGCGCTGCCTTTCATGTGCAGAGTCTTAGTTGGCAGAATTTGCCAGAACAATGCTGTCTCGTCTGCGGTGAATATTTGAGACTGTGAAAAGCTATCGCAAATCTCTGGCCGCTCTTCCGACAGCCACTTCTTTGTATCAGTGCTGCTGGTTTTCACCTGTGAGGGTCTTTCCGACGATGCTGCCAACCAGTGCCATCAGTGAAGCTGTCTTCTCTGATGGCTACAGCAAACCATCTCAATTTCTCCATGAGCATTGGTCCACCGACAGCGATGTTTCTTGCAGGGGTCTTTAAAACCGAGGCGTACAAAGCTTGTTTGGCCTTGTCGTACGTCGGAGCACGCATACGACATGCTCCAGGGCGACTGGATGGCTCTGCCTTCAGCTTCACATCAGTTTTGTTCTTCAGGATTGTACTCAGTGTGTTGCGAGAGCTCCGAACGCATCGGCGACAGACTTTTTCTCACTGGCCTCCACCAATCGAATGATGTCCGCCTTTGTTGCCAAGTCTAAATTCTTGCGTTTTTTTTGCATTCATGGCTCTCGAAAATGTAAAACGTATGGCACCGCACAAGTCTTAAACAAACTCATATTGGCCTCGCAAAAAGGAAATGAAAAGAACGACCACTGTACCGTATCAGTCCAGTCATAAGCCCGAACAGCACCGACAGGGGTGATGGCCATATGGCTGAACCGTTGGTGACAGCTAGCTGACATCGCTTGTTTTGGCTACTCCGGTGGAGTCAGCCAACCAGCATGCAGAAACCTGGCGCCTACAGGCCTGCGGCCAGCACGGTTTCCCTCTTCTCAGCACCTTGCATGCCCCTAGGGCCATTCCAGTCTCTGTTCACACCCCACAAAGTTCTCATCACGTGACTCTTGTGCAGCTCCGCACGAAGGCGTCCAAGGCCAACGCCGCGCACAAGATGAGATTTCGGGAAGACCGCGAACTCTATTAGAAAAAGCCCATGTCCATGTGCATGGGTGTGCAGTGATAGAAGTCCACTTCCAGGGTGGGGTGTGTTAGGAGAAGCGCACTTGTGGGGGCGTGGCGTGGCATGGAGTTCGGTACATCAAATTTGGAGCGCACGGCAGTTCGATAAACGCAAACATATTTGCAATACTTTTACATGAGATTCCCAATGAGATTTAACAGCTGTTCAATATAGGCAGTATTTCGATATATCCGGGTCAGAGATGTCTCGAATCGACAGTATATGAGGATGCACCGGTTGAAGTTTCAAATTTCTGGTGAGCGGGAGGCCTTCATGCCATAGTTGCACGAATACATAGCATTATTTTTTTCATTTCATTGGTTTCAGAACACAACTCGCATTATATTTGTATGCAAGGTATGAATGTAGCATGTTTTTTTTCCACCACAAGGACAAAGAGAGAGAGAAAAACTTTTATTTGATCCATTAAGGGTTTAGCGTTCGATCTTCGTCTTCATCGCTGCAGACTCTTGACCTTCAAAGCAGGGTTGGGCCCCTAGTCCAGGCCTCCACTGAGTCGCGCTGCTATAAATGTACAAAGAAGCTGGTGCGGGCTGTTGAATGAGAGGGCGCTGAAAAAATTGAGTGGAGTAGGGAAAGGAAAGGAGGGCTAAAGGACATAGATCTGCACATTATGAAACACGAAGCAGCAGTGGCACAACGGTGACGGTAGTCGCTGATGCATGGGAGGCTGTGTCTGTTATGCGTTGGAGGCTTTGCTGCGCTCAATGGTTTCTGAAGTGTTGTCTTGGATAACATTGATGTATTTTCTGTTGCTTCTGCACTTTTGCGTGCCGTCCACTTGGCTGTGGTTGCCTTTAATACCCCTGTCACACGGGACTTCTTCTCGGCCTTTGCCGTAAAGTTGTCTTATTGCACTAAAGGAGGAAAACCGAAAAGGAGCAGCGACGCTGCTACACGGCAAATCCAAAGGAGCTAGAACGCGGCCTCCGTGAATGCCAAAAGTCATTGCTGTGTGTGAAGCGGCACTAGTAACATTATGAAATAAAGCAGACGGTAGCACTTCAGCTAAGAGTGCATTCGTTTATGTTGGAAAAAGTAGCTATCACGATAATAAACGAGCGTTCTGACGGTGAGAAACGGATATTTTGAAACAAAGTTTCTTTTTTTTTTCATCGTTCTCGGTCCGACCACGGTAGGCGCACTTTTCCGTTCGGCTCCTCGTTGTGTTCGAGAAGCGTGCTTTGTTGCTTGTGTCTTTTTGCACACAAGAAAACTCGAAACACGCACTCAACAAAGAGCAAACGAAGAAAAAACAGCAAAGCGAGATGCGCAAGCACGTGTGTGTCGATGCGGCTGCTGAAAAGCGTTCAAGTCCTTTCTTAGCAGTGTGGATGTCTTTAGTCATAGCCTCCTCTACGGTTAAGTGCACTGTAACGCAAAATTAACCATTGAATAAGATAAATTAGATATTTTTTACGGTTTCAAAACTCAAAATTGCGTCAATTTTTTATTCTTTGAGCTCGCTAGCTGGCGCTGCCGTCTGGGTTGCTCCTTTAAGCAACTTTAAGGCCGCTGACGGCCGCCTTTATTGCTACGGAACTTTATCGCAAAGGTCTCGACGCTTTGCCGTGTAGATGCGCGTCACGCGCCTTTGGGGCAAAGGACCTTAATTTCTAAGACCTTACAAGTGCCCGTGTGACGGGTATAACAGGCCGAGATTGCATTGCAATCGTAGTGTGTGTGTTATTGTGAATACAGTGTTTCTATAACTGGGTCTAAGTGTTTCTATGGCAGGAATTCAATGATTTTTACAATGTCATATGATATTCATGGTTGTCACGATTCTTTCTGGACCAAAGCAAAAGCCTGCATTCTACTCTTCATTGCGGCACTTTTATTTGCAGAAGTGGTGGCATTGTAAGGTTTTTGCATGAGATACCATTTGCTTCACATGTGGTTGAGGAAGGCTGTACCTTCTGCTGGAACTGCAGATGTTTTCGTCAATAAGATCTCCTTGCTTCCTGCGTCATCTTTATTGGCACTGTGACAAAAGATGCCTGCTGGGTTGTTGGTGTTGTGAAAGCATTTTAAGCAAAGGATGTGCCCTCTTCTCTGTACCCAGAAAAGATTCCAAATCGTCAGTCAAGGAAATTACTGGGAGGCTTAGCAGTCTAATGTGTAGAAGTTGCTTTGTATATATCAGATAGTGAAATGAATGTCAGAGAAGTTATGAAAAGGAAACCCATTTAATGACATGTCTGTTTTCATCAGTATCCATCTTGTACAGGCTACAGCAGACAGGCGGGGTTGCACTCTTTTGCTGGGGCTTGCACGGGGAGATTGGTGCTTCGTTTTGTCCTGCTGGGATGTGCATTTTTCTGGGAGACAGAGCTCAAGTTGGAAGTGGATTTTAAGAATGCTGTTCATTTCTGGTCTGGTGCCTTTGTGATTATGCAGCAGACGCAAGCTCAAAAGCCCCCCTACTACCCTGGAGACACAATCTACTATAACACACAAAGCCAACAGCACAAGCAGCGGCCCACACCTCTTCGGAGGCCTAAAGCAGCCATTCCCATTGTGCCTCCTCCAGAGTGTCATGGCACAGTGCAGGTTGGTGCAGCACCCAGCTGTAACCATACTTGCACATTGCACACTTTATTGTAGCACTCTGCTTTGCTGGTGGAAGTTTGTGTGCATGGCTGCTTTCTTGGGTGTAGTGGGCTATTCCCACCTTCGTGGTTACAAAGGGTGGTTTGTTTTAGCACTTATGCCATTTATGCTGCAGCTATGCATGTGTCCTGCTATGATCTCTGGCCACTTCCATTTTCTTTATTTTCGTTTGCACGATGGTGTGTCAGGGTCTGACTTGGAAGCATGAAGCTCATGATGGCTGGCGGGTTTTGCTTGGATGTGGCTTGCAAGTACTTTCTGATCTTCAGGTCTTCTGCTTTTTTATTGTTTGCTTTATATGCCACCTTTGCGTTGCTTGAGCCTGACTGGAAAATTGCATTGCTTGTAACAGCTTAAAAGTAATGCTTCATTTAAGTGGAAGGAGGACACCCAAGCGCTGGCGTTTAAGGGTACTGTAGAACCTGAGTGAAAAAGCTGTTCTGATATAAATAGTAGTCATTTGCTTGAGCATCAGAAAGGGCTAGAAGGAACATCAAATTTTGCAGCATGATTTTACTGAAATTTATCTGTTTAAATGTTCGAAGTGCATGAAGCAGATAACCATTCAAATGGCAAAACACAGATTGTGATTCATACTTTGTCAGTTATATTTCTGTACATTGCCTTTTAATCTTTTTGGCAGTGCTGTCATAGCTTGTACCCTTATATAGTGTGCTGCTGTGTTCCCGCCTTGTGAACTGGCACGGTGGCTGCATTCCTATGGAATTGAAATGCTAGAGGCCCGTGTACTGTGCGATGTCAGCGCACGGTGAAGAACCCCAGGCAGCCGTAATTTTCTGAAGCGCTTCAGTATGGCATCCCTCATAACTTGAGTCATACGGGAAATTAAATCCTAAAACCTAAACCTCACATGTGAAGCAATGCGAGGCCAGCAATACTGGCAAGTTATGCGTTCATCTGCCAGTCAAACGAGTTGATACACTCATCTTTGGTACTGTGCATCAGTGCACATTATTTGCCATAAATCACAAACAACAGTATAGTCTTGGCTGATATGTTGGTGGACATTTTGAGGGAAACTACCATTTGAGGCACAATAATTGACCACACATATGCAGTAGAGCCTTGTCAATTCGAAGCCCATTGTACAGCCTAAAATATTCGAATTAGGCAGAGTTTTGAATTATCCAAAATCAAAACAAAACGGAAAAGTCAAGTGCAAAATGTTGTTCAATCAATTGCAGCACTTTACAGTCATCACCATTGTACTCTACAAAGTTTTGGTAGATGTTTAAATTTCCTCTCATGGCGGTAGCTCGTTTTGACTCATCATAGTCGCCGCGCCACTGCCAGTTGGCTGAAATTCTGTCACTCTGGTCTCAACGTCCACAAAATATAATTGCGCATCTCTCTTTGATGCAACTCGGTCATTGTCAAAGCTTTGCTGTTTGCTGGCGCGTTCATACTCATACGATGTTCTCAGTGCACAAGCGTGAGTGGCAGCCAGTGTTGGATACGTAAAGGTTAGTGGCATAGCTCAGCTCTAAGGTGCATGTGCCGAAGAGCGGCTGCTTTGAGTTGAAAAGGAGCTACGAAAAGAGAGCACGTGCAGTCCTTCCGGCTAATCAGGGTCTGGACATGGCACGGCGTTGTTTGTATCGACATATTTGGCGCTCGTGCTCGCGAAACAAAAACTACGCTCTTTGTTGGAGCTGGCACTGCCAAGCATGTCGACGCCACCATATGGTGGTCCGGTGTCAGTGAACTGCAGACGGTCGCTTTGGCCGGCATGACGTTGCAGTGCTGCGTGCAAAGTCATCAGTGCCGCCACTTTCTGCGCTATAATACGTGAAGCATCGAAGGGTCTGATTAAGAGTCGCTCTGCTTAATGCACGTTGCACTTATCATGAGCAGCGTTCCGCTGCATTACCAGTGGAACTCTAATGCTACCGATTTTGTGGTGAAATTGGCCATTTCCGCTTTAGCACCTTAGGTCTTTGTGTTAACACATGTGCAAGCTGCCAATTCAAATAAATTGCTAAAATTTATATTACAATTTAAAGCACCATATAAATTCTACCAATTAGGATTTTAAATTACCAGAGTTCAAAGTATCAAGGTTTTACTGTAGTATATGTGCTGCAAAAGTCTCAAAGTCTTCTGCCCACATTAGTGAGTGCTAGAAGAAAAGCTTGGGTGAGCTGGTATGCCGTTGATACAAACAGTGTGAACTGGCACAGGGACGAAAGGAACACACACACAGATGAGCGCTGACTTCAAACTAAGATTTTATTGCTTGCACTGTGGAAATAAACAAGTCTGCACCTAAATGACAGAAAGCATGACGAATAATGACTGGCTCAAAGTTCAACAGTCTGCTACAACTAATTACAATATGATTAGTCCAAGAATAAATTGGATGATGGAAAGGTGACAGTTGAAGGATGCATGGATTTTGTTATTTGAGGAACCCAAAAGGCATTCCACAAAACATTTTTTTCCCCTGCTGTCAGTTATCAGGTCTGGGCAAACATTGACGTTGTATAAGCCAAATGTTTTAGACAGACTGCTTGAGTAGAGTTCAGAATTACTTAGAGCCTGGTAAATATTGGATGTAACATTAAATTTGGCTTTAGTAAAGCAGCCAAAGAATGAATTTTTTGGCCTGAGAGTTGTTGCTGCTCAAGCTTTCATATACCTGTCAAGGCTACAAAATTTTCTGGGAGGCACCTGAATTTCGACCAAACGTCATGATCGTACTGAAATGACCTTATTTTCACCAAAAATTACCCCCTGCTATTTGGGATATATTTTCTTCAAAAATACGTGAATATATATGCAAACCATACTTATTTATTGTACTATTACAATGCACTGCCAGCATCACTATGGGGCTATTTCATGTTTTTGACAAATTTTTCTAAAGCAGTGAAGTCTAAAAGTTGAGTTTAGTGCGGGAGCTGCTTTTTAAAATTTTTCGTAGGTTAAGCGCATTTCTGTTGAGCTATTATGGCAAGTTTTTAGCTTGTTCACCATTTGTCCCGAGATAGTTGGCAGATATTGTAATGAAGTGAATGGCAGGCAAAAAGGGTTGGGATTCGAGAGCATGGTGTCCACCTGAAAGCATCGATGCCTGTGTCAAATGTGCACAGAGCTCATAGATAAGAAGAACACTGCAGTGTACTGCCTGCAATACCATCTGCACTGCTAAATATATGCATCATTGCAAGGAATGAGTTTACATGCATGCACTCTCCAAACCAGGCTCCTGTTTCAAGCCCTGCTTGTTTTGGGAATACAACGCCTGGTTCTGTTGTGCAAGTTAGAATGCAGACCAAGGATGGCAGTGCTCGCAAGCTAAAATAAATGTGCAGTAGGTAGGAGTGCTTTAGAATATCCTTAATGGAATTCTCTGATAAATTTTTTGTTGCAGTTATTTGTTCCCCCCACTTTAATGCCGTACTAGCATGCGGGTACACTGATAAATAAATGTGTGCTGCTTGAAGGATATGAAGTACATTTCATTCAGTTTAGAGTAAGTTTTATGTTAAGAAATAACTCAAGAAAAATATTCAGCTTTTTTTTAGCTGCAAAGAAAGTCTTGGACTGTGCATACTTGTATGTAGATTGCATGCAGCACATTTTGCATTTTGTTGTGTGCGAGTGTGAGTCTCAGAAACTTGTGTGCATGGTCATGCTTTTGTCCGATTTTGTGACTTTCTTTACATCCTCTTTCTTAATTATAGGAGGGTACCTGTGAAGCGGATGGTTCTGCAACCCACGTGAGCAAGTCAGATGACGACCCTGATGACAGTGGAGCCGTTGTCACGGAATCGGCTTTGCAGGAAGGGCTGGCAGGACAGCAAGCTGTTGAACGATTGTAGCAATGCCCATGTCATTATTGCCCCAAAGTGCCACATTGCTCCTGCAGTGTATTCTTTGCACACCACTTCCTGAGAAGTTGTCAACGGCTCTTCCTCATCCCTATGTGACGTAACCTCAGGCGTACCACAGGGAAGCGTACTTGGACCCTTACTTTTTCTAATCTACATTAACGACCTTCCCACTAACATTTCATCCCGTTTACGCCTTTTCGCAGACGACTGTGTTGTTTACCGTAAGATCGCTTCTGAGACTGACCACCTGACCCTTCAAAATGACCTTGACACTATTGTTGATTGGTGTCAAAACTGGCAAATGATTCTTAACCCTAATAAATGTAAATCAATGACTTTTAGCCGCAAGCATGTTGTTTTAAACTTCATATACTCTATAAATAATACCTCTCTATCAAGGGTTACGTCGTACAAATACCTTGGAATTCAGTTCACACCAAATCTTTCTTGGTCTTCTCATATTTCTGCAGTCTGCAACAAAGCGTCGAGGACATTAGGTTTCATACGCCGGAACCTTCGAAACTCACCTAGCTCCGTTCGAAAACTTGCATATTTTACATTTGTTCGCCCACAGCTGGAATTTATCTCACCTATATGGTCTCCCCATCAAAAATATCTCATAGATATGCTCGAGTCCATTCAAAGCAGAGCTGCCCGGTACATTTTTAGCAATTATAGTGCCCTCGCAAGTGTATCCCAGCTTAAATACCTTAATGACATACAAATACTTGAAATTCGTCGCTCCATTTCACTTCTGTGTTTATTCCATAAATATGTTCACACCCGTCCTTCGTTGTTACCTCTGGCATCACCTTTCCGCTCTTCACAACGCTTACACAATCAACTCAGCTTCAACCGGATATATGGGAAGACTCTGTCGTTTAATTCCTCTGCATTACCTAGAGCAATAAAACTCTGGAATGATCTTCCTGACAACATAATCTCTTTCATTGATCCTGGTGAGTTTAAAAAACATCTATGTATACATTTATTGCCATAGTGATGTTCGAAATGTACAACAGTTTCATTTGTTCTTAAAGTTGTTTCGTGTCTGATGTTATTTTAACTCGGTTTTGTATAAATTTCGTGTTCCTTTCTTGTATTTGACTTGTACCGCGTTCTTGCACCGATATTATGGTTTTTTTTTTCGTTTTTTTTTCCATCTGTATGTACATCTGTATTTGCCCCCCTCACCCAATGCTCTTCGGGGCCTGTGAGGTACTAATAAATAATAATAAATAATAAGTGCTTTCCTTCTGTGTCATTGGACACTGTATCACGTCCCTGCCTCAGTTATTTGAGGTCCTTTCAAGCAAAAGAGGTGTGTCAATGATGGCATTAAAGAAACGAGATCTATTTTCAATATAAGAGGTATACTATACAAAGCAAAGGGGTCAAGGTTGTCTGTTTCTCGTTCAAAAATTATCTATTTGTCGCTTGTTTGTGATGGCAGCTTCATGAGTATGGTAATGATTTTTTACCTATTAGAATGCTGACATAATCTATGAAGGCATTATTTAGATATTGCACTGTAAATGACTCCTGAAAAGGTGGCACTTGACTGCACTCTTGGTTGAGTTCAAAGTGTCAAATATTGAATGCAATGGAAGCATAATGAAGATGACATTGTGGTATACTTAACTGCTCATGGACTTTTTGAAAGCTTAAGTTATTATGCAATCTTCCTTTCGCTTTCCTTTTTTTCCTTTTGTGTGCTTGGTGCCTCTTAATTTCTTAACATTTTGTGGAATCAGCTAGCACAGAAAAATCTTGTTAATTTGACCTTTAATTCATTAATTCTGAAATCCAAATAATTCAAATAGCTCTCATGGCTCTAGCCAATGCCAGTGCTAGTATATGGCATCGAACACTCGTTAATAAGTATGCTGCTGGGACTGCACAGATTAATTCAGATGGGCACCTGAAGGTGGGCAGTGTTGAGGTATGACTGGCACAGCAAACGATTGTCCAGATATTCCTACTCAAGGCAGGCGTACATGAGTATGTGCCTCTCAGTGTAGTTACCAACATGTATTCCCTAAGGCAAGTCTTAGTTTTAAGATTAATAGTAACTAACATTAAAGTAGCCAAAATTACATAAGAAAAATATGATAGAGAAGACAAAATTATATGAATGTTGCTCTTCACTACAAAGAGGGTCATGAAAAGACCTGAATGAAAATTGAGAACACCACAGTGAGCCATCAAGAGAAAAACTACAGCTATATTGTTAAGAGATTGAAGTTTCTAAGGAACAGAAGTTTATGATACCCTAGCTAAAATGAAAAAACAAACATGGGCAAGATGTGCAATTCAAAGAGAAGCTAAATAATGGTCCCTTACAGAAGCAAGGTGGATTCCAAAATATGGCAAACATGGCAAAGGGTCAGGTGGGCAGATGAGATTGAAAATTTGCTGTGGCAATGTGGCTGACACAGTATAGGAATTAATTGAGATATCATAGAGACCCATTTACAGTAGTGGATATCGTCAAGCTGATGATTGTGAACAAATGCTGTGCAACGTTCACCAAAGAATACATGCATATTTCCTTGAGGTGCTACATTCACACTAGTACATGCATACTAAATGCTGTCAAGTTTCTGTACAAAACATGCATGCAATGGGCCGATGTATTGCAAGTGCTGAAGTCTGAAAAATCCTGCACATAATTTCAAGTAAAGCTTGCGAAATAATCACAATACATTGTTTTAAAGATAAATGCCTCTGTATTTTTAAGCCTGGTGTTTCATGCCTCTGGTCAATGCAACATTTGTTTCACTTATTTTTCAACAATTAATGCTTTAACTACTTCAAGTGCACAGCTTTCTCTTCATATCAGGCCCTGATGACAGGACAGAACTAAAAGTAGCTTAAGTGAGACTGTCAAATCAGTGTTGAGACAAAATGTGGAGATTTTAGGCACCAACAAGAAATGCATTATAAGCCAATAAAACAATTTTTTTTTCTGGGTAATCCTGGCAACCTTCAAAATGAAACCTCAGTGCTTCACCATTTGCATTCCTTGAGAAAATAATCGCCTGAGGGGGACCTACATGTGCCACTCCAATGCCACTAGCAAGTTACTGAAAAAAACTTTTCGCACTACTTTTGCAAAGTACAATTTGTCACCTAGGTCCATAAGGATACATGGAGCAACGTCTGGTGTAATTTCAACCAGTATTTTTTGAAGGTGAAGCTGTCCTTTTACAATGTTATCGCTCATGAGCGCTAGCGAGGTAGAAAATTTTTTTTGGCAACTGCAAAAACCATCTTATTTGCTGTGTCCATATAAGACACTATGTTCTCAATTTTGATGGCCAATCCTGTTGATGACATCAGAGCTGTTGAGTCTGTTTTGTTAGGCCTGCAGTGCTCTTCACTATGAAATATATGACCAAACACTGAAGCTCTGGAATGTTTTAAAACTGGCCCATTCACAACGCTGCCAATGTTAGATTTGACAAACGTCAGTACTGGTTCACATAGTTCTTGTGGCTTATCCTGGAGCAGCACTGCATTCCTGCTAGACAACTTTGGAGGTTTTGACAAAAAGCTCAGTCTGCGCAGAGGCCAATCCCATCAGGCTTTTACTGTTGCTGACCATCAGTAAGCGATCCACAATTTGCTGTGGAACACCTTTGGCTGACGTTACACACTCTTTAAATGGCCTATGTTTGCCTCAAAAGCAAAGCAATGCACCCATAATGGCCTCTGAAGCATTGCGCTCTTTGGCAAGTGCATAATCTGATGTACGTTAAGTGTCATCTGCCTCTTGCT
The DNA here is from genome assembly GCF_052857255.1 of Amblyomma americanum. NCBI lineage: Eukaryota > Metazoa > Arthropoda > Arachnida > Ixodida > Ixodidae > Amblyomma > Amblyomma americanum. The sequence goes on along the minus strand of NW_027526901.1, from coordinate 164,106 downwards.
ATAAAGAAACTGTGTGTCCGCAACAAATTTCATGAGGAAATGAGTGCTCTCAGTCACATCTGTCACAGCCACGGTGCCTTTCAGCAAGAGATAGATGCCTTGAACAAGAAGAGCGAAATGCTTTAAGTACCGTGAGGGCAAAATGCCTTCAAGACATGGCAATGCAACGTACAGCAGCCATTGCTGCCACTCTGTGGCCTTCCAAAATTTTTTCTCTGACAACGAATGCTGAAGTCGTCTGATACACTGTGGTGGCTTCAGCATTAAGAGGAGAGCATCTGAAAGCTGAAAAATTTGGGGTGAGCCAATATAGTATGGTTCATGCACATCAGTTAGCCAGAGCTGTGCGCGCGTGTAAATGGCCCCAAAAAGTCAAATGAAAGTGAACCCATCTGCACAAAAAAGCATGAGGTAAAATTTGTGAAGTGCGCAGAGAATCTGGTTTATTCGATCCCTTTGAGTATGTTGGACAAACTGGTCGTTTGAACGATAGGCTGAGGGAGCACAAAAATGATGTCAAAAACGCTGCCCGCCACATTGGTGTTCACTGTCGTGATTGTTCGTGCCAGCCTCTGTATGACAAAAGCAGGATTGTTGATAGACACAAAGATCAGCTGACTAGAGAACTTATCGAAGCGTCTGAGATCTTGAAGATGGGTCAGAAGTGCGTAAGCACCCCTTTTGTCGCTATCTTGCAGAAAGAACATGAATATTTGCACACGTGTTAGCCTTGTGTTATCATATACGTGCCTGGTTGGAGGGATATCCGTCACGGTTCTGTGTGTTTTTTTCTGTTTTTTCAGTGTCCCTAGCGCCTTTATAAGCATGGCTCACTGAATAAAACATTCTGTTGTTAGTCAGCGCTGTGTATCGTCCTTTCTTGTCCTCTGGCCTTGTGCCGTTGCGCTGTTTCACTGGAAATCATGTCAGACCAACGTGCCCATCAGTTATTGTTGTCAGTAAGCTGCAGTGTCAATCCAAGCAATACACAATGCATGTAATCTGGGGTAGGTCCCCAGATCACATCAAACTGCTTTAAGTTCATGAGAGGAGATGGCCCCTTCACTCCAGCAATGACTGTTTCCAATACTGCGGCATCAGTCATTTGCACTCTGGTCACAGAATTGCTCCTTTCTTGCACAGTGGTGCCAACCAGGTACTTTATGGTTCCTGCCCGTGCAAGAAGTGAAAGGAATAAAGTTCAAGGAATCGGATTATGACAGGTGTAAAACTACAATTGACATTTTTTGAGCAAACCAAGCATCTATATAACACAAAAATGAAATAAACATCAACGCAGATATAAAAACAATTTTCCTACTGTCAATGGTTTATCCTGGGTGAAGGCACCAACCACAGCCGTAGCGGCCATTGAACTGAACCACGTTTTGCAAGAGTGCCCATGCCAGAGAATCGGCGCAACAGGTGAGGCAGTACACCTGCAGTAATAAAATGAACTCGAATACAAAAGTAGCGCTAAATCTTTTCTTCATATCGCTTGCATGCCTAATGCACTTGCAGGCAAAGAGCAAAATGTTAAACATTAATCGTCTAGTAAATTACCTTGGAGTGCAAGGTTTGCAGCCCAGCTTTCCAGGCAATTCCAGTTTGCTCAAGCTGATGCATCTGCTCGACGAATGCTTGCATGAAGAGGGTCATATCTGCATGTGAATGGCCATACGACAAAGCTGGTACAAGAATATTTCTGGAGTGCAGGTGTGCAGGCAGTTCTTTATTCATGACTTCAATTGGCCATATTGAATATTTAGATGAACATTGGTACACCATCCATGTTGAGCGACAGAGTGAGATCGTGTTGAGAAAGATTGGTCCGAACTTCTTTATACAAGCAACCATCTGTCAGGTCGCTCATTCCTTCATCAATGTTTTCAAGCCGGCCTAGAAATACATTTGACACGGCTTGGTCAGTGAGTAATGAGTAACTGCAATTCAAAAGGCAAAGTAAAAAAAAGTGACCGTCTTGCAACATTTTTTTTGCCACTGTAGGAATTACCATACTGGACAGCATCCTTTAATACTGTTCCTTTCATTCAGTTTTCCAGATGTTTCCTGTACAGTAGTCATACAGCTTGCACAATAAAAATGATCAGCCTCAACCCCTGCACCATGTTTCTTGAACAAGTAGTTTGCTCTTGGCACAGCCTGTCTCTCAAGGATGTGTGCTATGAGATTTTGGAGTGCCTCAACACCTTTCCAAGGTAGCCCAAACTCAATCGCAAAGTTCAGCGTCAGGGCCAGTAAATCGTGGCGAAAGTGCTTTTGCGCAAGTATCAGTTTCTTCATTGGGAGGTGGTTGTGAAGTGTCACCAGGCTGAACAGACTCTGTCACAGAAGTGCCACTGCACACTGTTACAGAGCCTTGTGCAGCAGGAGACGCAAGGAGCGGCGCGGCGGCACCTGGTGATTCTTGAAGCCGGCTGTCAACTGGGCTTACTGCTGTTTCCGGTGCTTTGTCAGTGTTCGACGTGCTACGTCAATGCACGGTGGCGCCTGGCGACTCTTGGCTGTGATAGCTGATCGGGTTCCTGCTGTTTCCAGTGCTGCATTGTTCGGCGCACCAATTACCCGAGGCACAGGGGCACCTGTTGACTGTTGAAGCTGAATGTCAAATGGTCTTTCTGCTGTTTGCGATGCTATGTTAGTGTTCGGCGTATCTCTCACCTGAGGCATGGAGGCACCAGATGGTTCTTGAAATCCACTGTACACTTTGCATGCTGAGTCAGTGTTCGGTGCACCTGTAGGTTGAGGTCCACATGGTGAGTCGGTGTTTGGTGCTCCTGTAACTTAAGGTCCACATCGCGGACCATTCATAATTCGATGTTTAGTGGTCTTTGGAATGTCTTCTATGTCACCGCCGCATTCCAAGTAACACTTCCACTGCTTCATCGTTCTCACAATGAGCTGAGAGCACGCTAACAAAAAATCTAAATCAATGAGCTTCGAACGCTCTAGTACGGTGAACTAAAACTAGTTAGTAGTAAGCCACACTAGTGCAAACAGAGCCGCAGAGTCTCCATGCTGTTTACCCTGCAAAAGATTGGATTGAACTGAAGATAGAACACTGGGTATGTCCAAGTGTTCTAAACTTGATGTTGAGCTTAATACTCATATCAAAGAATAAAATCATGACAGAGATAAGTTTTATACTCAATTTATTAGTACCCTTGCAATGTCATTAATTTTACCTTCCTCCATGAGTTTACAGATTTCTCCAGTGACCCTATGGATTTTGAAAGCGCAGCACCATGAACATCACCAATGTGAGTTTCTAGCGTTTGGTGTTGCTGCTGGCACATGAATCGAAATTCCTCCCTGTGTGTGTGTCTTTTACCTTTCCTTCAAGCAATTTATTTTTGGGTTCACTTTCTGCGGTTTACGGCAGTTGACATTCTTATTAAGTGAAAATAGAGCAAAAGATGAGGACAACAAGGAAAGAAAACAGGACCAGCGCTAACTCACAACTGAAGGTTTATTCACAGGAAGCAAGGAATATAAAGAGCGCAAACAAATGAGATAGCAAAGCAAACAGACGTGTAGCTACGTGAAATCGAGGAAACGAACCTCACTGTCATGCAGGCAAACCGACGGGCTGCTAATGCACAATCTAGTTTTTTTCTTTATGTGAAAAGCCTCCGTAATCTCCTTAGTTAACTGCGTTGGGTGACTGCCCGATACATCACTGTGATGAAAAGTAGGGAATCAAGATTTGCAGTCTCTACAATAATTGACTAGATTAGTAGGTTTATTAGCCTTCAATGTACTACCATTCCGATGCAAGAATTTTGCACATACGGCGGGGTATTCAAGCAAACTTGGCTGGGATAACGTCGCGGATTCGCTGTTACGTTGACGACTTCTTAATTTTTGTCGATAAAACTAACTTTACTGATGTTCTGAAAGTGTTTAAAGAAAATGCTCAAGGTCTGAAATTCACCACACAGGTCACAGCTGATAACAAGCTGCAGTTTTTAGATCTGAGCCTGCAAGTTCAACGGGACATATTTGTTGGGAATACTTGCCAAGGGCTGGCAAGCCGTTGTTGAACTACAAGTCACATCATTCTAAAACAGTTAAAACCGAAATTGTTGTTTCATCATTGTTTTCTGCTTTGTACAAATCTTGTGACCATTTGATTAATGAGAGTTTCAACGAACAGGCTAAAAGATTAAGAGAAGCAGGTTACCCGAATGATGCCATCTTGTTGGGCTGCAACAAGATAGCCAGAAAACTTAAGGCTTCAGCTGCTGTGCCTGGGTCAGACAGAGTGAAGGAAAGGAATAAGGTTGCAGTTCTCCTGTATGTACAGCGCCTTTCGCATAACCTGAAAAAAGTGGCAAACAGGTGTAAAATAGAGGTTGTCGTTTCAGCTCCTAAAATACTTAAAAGGATGTGTACTATGGTGGAAAGACAGGCTGAAAAACAAATGAATCCCAAAGTACCTGCGGAATTAAACATAAAACTAAGTATGTTCCATGCTGTGAAGGAGTTGTTTATAAAATTCCTTTTTCCTGCGAACAAGTATACATTGGCCAGACGAGTCGTATTAACATGCGCCTAACTCAGCATACTAGTACATTGGAGGCTAATAGACCTACTTATCTAGTCCATCATGGCAGAGGCTCCAAATCTTGCCTACTTTCATCACAGTGATGTATTATACAGTCACCCAATGCAGTTAACTAGAAAGATTATGGAGGCTTTTCACATAAAGAAAAAAGTAGATTGTGCGTTAGCAGCCCGTCGGTTTGCCTGCATGACAGTGAGGTTCGTTTCCTTGATTCCACGTAGCTACACGTCTGTTTGCTTTGCTATCTTGTTTGTTTGCACTCTTTATATTCCCTGCTTCCTGTGAATAAACCTTCAGTTGTGAGTTAGCGCTGGTCCTGTCGTTTTCTTTCCTTTAGCGCTATTTTCGCTTAAGTATGCATCACCAACTCGCCCGTCTTGCCATCGTGTTGAACGGCATTCTTTTTGTTTTTGAAGTTCTAGATGACGACGAAGAGAATTATGTTTGCGCTTTGTGCACGAAGAGGGTAACCGCCTCCACGTGGTGCCAGTTGATGATATTGATGAATTTAGGCCCCAAAGCACCATGGACTTCGACAATAGGATATTGTATTCAGTGATGTGGCGGAACTCCACGAATGAAGAGAACACGGGCACGTACAGTGCTCAAGTTCTTATGCTGGAAGCGCTAAAAGCATGAAATGCTTTTAGCGCTTCCCTTGACAGCAACCTTGGGATGAGTTTGTGCCAAAGTTACCCCCTTAGTCAATTCTTCACGGTTTCTTAGTGCTCATGGTATCTGAATTAAGCTATGCAAAAACTCCTGTTTCCTCCGTGACAAGTTTCTGCAATAGTTCTGCTCTACGATGTTTCTGAAGACTGTAATAACAAACATTAAGGAATTGGACTTGCAATCTAATATGGTTCAAATTGAAGGCACAGCGCACAAAGGACAGGACTAACAAGAGGCAAACACGTTGCTGTGTTTGCAATGCAGATCTAATATGTCTTATAGGAGCAGGTGCAAATTAATCGATAATGCTTTCATTCATACAAGCATGCTAGCAAGAGATGGCATTTGTGGCAGTTGACATTTGAAAAGACTGCACTTACATCAGATCTTTCTACTACACCTGGCTTGTGCAGTTGTGGTGAGGTTTGAAATTAGTGTCCAACAGTCAGTTACTGTGTGCTTTACCTTTTTTTCTCAGTTCCACTTGACTGGTGGCATCATCATTTACGAAGGCCAAGTCGAGAAAATATTGACCAAGAAGAAGCCGACATTGGTTTGCAAAGATACTGCTCAAGCTGTGTGGAGTAATGAAGTGCTTGCCACCAAAAGCTTCAGTGGCGCAGTTGCTCCTAAGCAGTGGGCATTGGGGGAAAAACAAAAGCAACCTTTGACGCCACAGAAGGTTGAATTCATGATAGGTAAGCAGTGCGTTCCTGCATGTTGATTGTGCTCATAAAGAGACTACATGTGACTTTGTTATTTGTAGCAACAATGAAACACAGGGGCACTATAAAAGGAGTAGACATTTCTGAGGCTGTGCGGAATGTGCCTCAGATGTTGACAGAAAAAATACAGGACGTTAAGAAGGCACTGCGGAAATTTGATGTGTTGAATGCTTTCAAAAAATAAAGAAAAAGTAAAGTGTTCTGACTGAATGATGCTCTCTACACCTGCTTTTCGTACCAGTACAAGCCGAAACCAGCTACTGTGGGGATCAATGAGGACTATCTGCAGCGGGGACCAACTGAAACCAGTTGCAATGGGGAACAACTGGGAATTGTTCCATAAATCATTTTAACTGGAACCAGTTAGAGTTGGATTCCCGGTTAGATTCCCAGCTGGAAATTTTTACCAGGGTGTGTTCGAAGATCAATAAAATATAATCCGGATGGTCCATGAAACGAGAAGGCACCCCTGCAAAAAATAAAAACGTAAGGGAAATGCACGCTAACCTGACCTTTTTCAGAACTGTGCACTCTCGTCAAGCTATAGTCACTGCAGTTTCAGCAATAACAAACAGGAAGCAAATGAATTGAAAGCCCAGTCGGGATACCTAATCGAGCGTGCTCGTTGTTTGATAACAAGCCTGTGCCAGGGTTGTTAATGCGCAAACGATCTCGCAGCGTGACACAGCACTGTGGAGGCACTGAGGCGCTTACTGACTTGCTTATTCAGCTGGCTGGCAAGCGCACGAGAGTTCCGCTGAAGAAGCCATCAACTGGCATTCGCATAGTCCACTCCACTGTAGTTGTCTAAAATGGGCACAGTCCACTGCAGCAAAATATGTCGAGGCGACTGCTTTCGCAGGTGAATTGCTGTTGTCCACATAGTATGGCACATGCCCACATAGGCGGATTGGCCAAGAATTAGGGGGCACAGGGGGTTTTTGAGGTAAATAATTCCTGGAAGAAATAAAATGAATGGTAAGGATGGAAGAAGTAAACAAAAAGGAACAACGAAATGAAACGGGAAATTCATAACGCACGCAGGAGATCGAGACTGATGTTTATAGCCGAGTGAAATTATAATTGTAAGAATAAAAATAATATTGGAAAAAATTTTTAAAATTTACTGATGTTTATAGCCGAGTGAAATTATAATTGTAAGAATAAAAATAATATTAGAAAAAATTTTTAAAATTTAACAACGTGAGTTGCTCCTCAGCGGAAGGTATCCGGCATTCTCGAGCCATCGTCGTCGTTTCGGCGAACACTGTGGTCCCGCGCTACCCCAGAGAGCGGCCGTGCCACGGTGCGCACGCGTTCCCGCAGGCATACTACATTGCTTTTTACCTTTCACCCTATCTTTTAGGCTCCCTTCAACTCGCACGTGGCACTGATCTTATAGTTGCAATGAAAGAACTGCGCGATCGAGTCACGGACGGCGTAGAGCCAAAGACGCAGTCAAACGCTGACTTTGCCTCGTTCGCGCAGATCTTTGCATCTATATAAACCAACCAGCCCGACAAGTTCTACTGAAGTAATTATAATGTCCGGGGTGCTAGCAATCAGACCCGCGCAATTTCCGCTCATTTATTCATGCAGCCACTTCTGCTACGCAAGCAAATGGACAACACAGGCGTCGCACCTTGAGCTTGGCGCTACAGTTCTTTAATATATAGAGTGCAAGAACGTAGAAAATTAAAGGAGTTTTTACCTGACACAAAGTGGTCGCTGCAGACGCACGAGTTGGCTGTCACGGAGACCAATCAACATTCACATAGCACATTGCCTGCGCCCACTCTGCTATTTTGGCTTCATGCGTGAATGCCGCAGGGAATCTAAAAAAATCTTACTTTTCGTGGCTTTTTTGCTAGAATTAAAGCATCCCACTGAGGCGCATTGTTGCGGAAACCCGCCAGCGATTCCAGAAGCACGCAAAACGCAGAGTTGGCGAAAGCTTCACCGCAGCAAGCGATGCACCGATCGCGCGATGCAACCAGCCGCACCGCTCAACTGACCGACGAACCACCAAAAAAACATGGCGGTCGCGCGTTTCCCGCCAAGACCTACTGAACTAGAGACCTGCACATTTGGCACTGCTTCAGCGCGCACGTTCTAGTTCATGCTTTTTGCCGCTAGGGAAGGGCAGCTGCGGGCGGTGTGGCGCTACAACTGACATGCGAAGCAAGACAGAGTTGATTATTTTACTTTAAGGATGTAAAAGTTTTTTTCATTTGGTTACGTGTTAAGTATTTATCATTCATCCACTGTCTTAGCAAAGACTCCAGAAAGTCTCACGCATGCGTGCGCGCAAACAAATTATTCACCGCTAGGGTTTTAAGAATTAAAATGTCATATTTGCATTTTTCATTACTAGGCTTCAAAATAATAAGATAGGACAAATGAACAGAGAAGTAATAAGAGGAGAGTAATCATTTGTCGAAAGCAGAGAGTGATTATTATGATGATTACCCATATGAACAGGTCAATCGAGCGCCCTCACCGGCCAAAAAGTTAACGAAAGTTGGTGCACACAGTCTCATAGCACCCCGCCAAATGTGCAGGGCTCTAGTTGGTTAGGTCTTGCCTCCCGCAATGCACTGCGCGCGCATGCGCAGAGTGCCACAGTGAGATAGTCCTACGTGATCGACGAGACATGGTATGAGTGTTTTCCGTTTTTTCTTACTATCCTCCTGATTTATAGACTTAAGCAGGTAGGCGCGAGTCATCTATTGACACACTTTGGGTAAGCGTCCCCCGCCGCACTTGATATGTTTAAGCGGTGACTAAATTTAGGATGCTGGAGAACTGACCGCGTCATCTCGCTTCAGGCTGATGCGTCGTGGAACACGTGTTCATCCCTTTTTGTGTGTAAAAACGGGGCAGCAACCCTTAAAGGAGACGCTTCAACTAATGTTGTCACCTGACTGTCATGACGCGCCATGGGTGTGCAAACTAGTGAAACTCTCTCATTTTCTCTGGTTTCCGGGAAAGGCTCAGTATGCGCCTTGATTTGCCATGTTTTGTTCTTTTTGCATCGCTATATATTTATAGCATCCCTTCCAAGAGCTTTTCTGATTGGCATATGCCACTTTTGGCAGCGTGGTGCAAGAAGTGCGACGCATACCGACGCGGCTCTAACGGGAGGAGCATGTGAAACCGGTTCAGAAGCGAAGCTGGGTGATTTTGCCCGTCAGGTCGAGCCCCTTTCGCATCACGTTGTTTACACCACGGAGAGGTCTTTTCTGGAGTGTGAGAGCTCAGAAACCCGGGAGCTGCTAAGCAACGCTTCCTTGCAACATATAATTTGCGAAAATTTGCATTTCTGCATTCGTAGTCATGTTTTAGGGCCAAGCCAAGTATTTCATGCTCTCTTTCCGACGTTCCCACGGTGGATTTAGTGCCCTTTAAAAAACTCGCATAGACAGTGGCGCCAGCTTTCTCTCTAGTTACCTAATATTTAGAAACTCTATGGCTGGATTCGTTGATTGCGTCAAGTACGGGGTCATGTACCGGACTTTTTTGTGTGTCCTAAATCGAGGGTTGTAGGCGTGCGCATTCCAGCAGTGTGCTTGATCGTTTTCTCGGGCCCTCTGCAAAGTTTTCATGTCATGCTCGTAGCCTCCATGTACGTACTTGTCCCGAATAAGACTGGTACGCAGCACACCACTCCTAGACTCGCACAGCTGTCCGCTGCCCCTGGAGTTGTCATATAGGGGCTCATTTTCTACCGTTTTTTTCTCTTGTTGGTAAACTACTAGGGCTGGCTTCTTGCGGGCCATTCGCTGCCAACTCCACTGCTCCATACGCTGTATATGTTCGTGAATGTTCTGCCACTTTTTTGTTTGTTTGCAGTGTCCATTTGGTACTAATACAACTCAAATAGACGTGCTTAAAGACTTCACGTGCCCAGAACCCCTCCTGCATTTCGCTGAGGCAGCGTTCATAGGACAGCTTGGCCACAGCCTCCCGTGCTTCAGAGGAGGAGCAGCCCAATTCACCCTGTACTGCCTTATTCAGGACACTGCTCTGGGTGCCTAGGGCCGATTGTCTTGCCTCCCTTTGCTGTGTCTCTAGGGCCATGCGTGCCATTGCTGACAAACAGATGACGGCATTTCCAAAAGTCAAGTCCGGTACCGCCACTGCCTTCTACAGGGTTCAGGCCACTTCAAAATGGTTATATGACCACAATGCCCGTGAGCTCAAAAACGCCGGCACCTGTTCGTCTTTGTCCGAAGCCTTTTCTCGAAAACTTGTCTGTAATTTCGGTCTGTTGACAATTCTATGCCCAGGTATTTGTAGGATGACCTCCACAGGGTGTTGTCGTGTAACTGCAGGGGAGGTTTCTCTTCTGTGCTCTGGATTGAAGCGAGGGCATCTACATCCATGTAGCAAACATCTAGTAGCATTTGGACGTCAGTTACGTTGTCCACGAATAGCACAATGTCACCCATGTATGACAAAGCGGAGTTTTCATTCTGACAAAAAAATGAGTGTCGTCTGGGTTCGAGCCTTTTGGTCGGAAAACAGGCCTTGCAGAGAAGCTGACTTACAGATTTCCGCAAGTGGTCAATTGGCTTCGACCTGTTCTCATGACGTCGCAGTTGCAGTGCGCAGCAAGGGCTAGGCAGGGAAAGGAAGGAGGCAGTCCCCTTGCCTTGGGGAATGGCACTGCTATAGGTACTTTTTCCCGATCACAGGTTAGAAAAGAACGCCAGCAAAAAAAAAACACGACTTTTCAGAACCTACTCTGTTCCTTCTTCAGGTGTGGTTGCACGTGAGTTGCAGCTTGCCTTTTAAGCCCTCGTTTGGCTTCTTGCATCCTATTTCTTTTTGCTGGCACGCTTGGCAAGCATATGAAATCCCACACAAGGTCGAGCAAAAAAGAAGAGAAAAAAGCCCAAGGAAAGAGAAATGTGACCAGGCTCTATGAAAAACCTGTGCGCACGAAAACAGACAAGCAAAAGATTGGTAGCAGCATACCTGCCAACTCTTCCGAATGTTCCGTAAAATTACAAATTTGGACCTGTGTTATGAATCTTGCGTCATAGTTTATGGAAAATAAATTTTTTGCGTGAAAAACATCTCAACTTTTATACAAAAAAGAAAACCACACCGTTGCTGGTGGTACTTTGTTCCTCCACAAGAGATTATCTACCATCTGTGAAATTAGCAGCAATAGCAGCTGCAGCATTGTTCAGTGAAACATCATTAATTTGACCGAGTTAAATGTTTATTCCTAGTCCTCAACCTTCCGACATTCGGATAATCCAGACTACTGCCAGAGTCCTGCCAAACGTGCAAGTAAGAGACTATGGCCTTGGGAGCTCGTTTATTCGGATGCCCAGGGGCTGGCATCAGTCAATCTGCCTCTGTCACAAGATGTGGTATCCTCTAGGGAGTGGTGAAAATTAATTTGCTACCGATTGAACACAAATGCACGTGGGAGACGCAGGCGTGATCTGGTTCTTAGAGGAGCAAGCTGTGCCTGCAAAGTAGCAAGGTGTGTGCTTGTGTGTTGCATGCGCCTGTCACTAACATGAACTGCGGCAGTAGGAGGAGGCGGTTTCATTTTCAATGAGGGTAGCTGGAGAAGAGGCTTGCATGTGCAGAGCATCCTTGTGAAAAAGGCTGATTCAGACGGGCTCCCGAAGTGGTGCCGTGTCGTGGTATCACCTGCCGGACAAAACCGATTGCCCACATATTTGTCCCCAGGCCTGAACTGCATATTACATTGCTTCCGGCGCCCCACTGACATGCGCGCAACTGCAGGTGTTTTGACGATCGGCAGGCCCCCGGCAATAAGCCCATAGTCTGAACCCATAGTTTAGTTTTCAGAGCTTCGTCGCTAGCCCGGAGTGGTGTCAGCTATTAGCTGCGCTTATCAATAAGTCAGCCAGCCGAAACTATTGGCTCTGAAACCAATGTGTGCTTCCGTTGATTCCGTCCGCGCGATATTTTCAATTGTCCAGTGCGCCAAAATTCCGCGCTCGTTAAGTGCTGTTCACTGTTTGTGCGTTTCATAGAGGGTATGCTTGCTTACATGCGATGCCATGTGTGAAGCTCCAGTGCAAACATGTCGTACACTGAAAGATGAGGCACAATGTGGCATTTTTTTTTTTAATATGCTGGCTCCCCCAGCACACTTTGTGGCAGATATGTGGTAGTGTATTGTATAGTCAAAATAGTCTGATGCCAGATGGAGCCACCTCACACTGGTTAAGTTTGGTGCGAATATCAAGTCCTTGCAGAAAATACACAACTTTCACAGCCTGTAAAATGCAAACAATAGTTTTGATGTGGATAAGAATTGAGGCTTAATGATCAGGAAAGAGAAAGGGAGGAAATGTTTTTTAGTTTTTTCAGGATTTGACAAGAAAGACTGGCATATCTAAAAGCACAATTTTTCTGGATATTTAGCTCTGGTTTGTAAGAAAATAAGAAGTATAAAATCTGGCCACAACATTTTCTCTATTTCCTGAAGAAGAAAACTCTGCCACAAACCTTATGTAAATTGAACCACGTTTAGATGTGCTATACCTTCTGAAAGTTCCTATAGACACTGGCACTGGTGAACCCTCCTGAGGATGTGACACGCTGACAGTCAGTAGGTTAGATATTTTGCACCGTAGGCATCAAACGTGACCTGTTTGCAAGAGACTTACTAGAGCTTGCTTCTTCCTCCAAAATCTAATGATTGAGGCAATTTGCATAGTGTGCTGTGCTTCTTATCACCAGCTGCTGCGGTGGCTGAGTGGTTATGGCACTCGGCTGCTGGCCCGAAAGACATGGGTTCGAGCCCGGCCGTGGCTGTAGAATTTCGATGGAGGCGAAATTCTAGAGGCCCGTATACCATGTGATGTCAGTGCAGGTTAAAGAACCCCAGGTGGCCGAAATTTCTAGAGCCCTTCACTATGGCGTCTCTCATAGCCTCAGTGTTTTTGGGACGTTAAACCCCCTAAACCCAACCTTCTAGTCACTGACAAAGGTTCTATCTTCGCATTACTTTCGGGAAGCATCATTTAAAGGTATATCTTTTAATTAGTGTGTAATATTTGGTCGGTACATATTTACTGAGAATGCGTTTGTACTAGTCTTACTTTGACAGTTACAGTTTACTGTTATTATTTTTTTTCATATCTTATTCATTGTGGTATGGTAGATATCACTGGGTGGAGAAAAGCGAGTTGGTTGCCATTTTCAAACTGTTAACTTTCTTACGATAGTTAGCAGGCTTCTACTTTTCTCAAAAACATGCATGGTTATCTAAGAATGCCTTTTGTTTCTCATGCACTGAAGTTTTCATGCAGCATAGACATGGAGGTGTGCTGCTTTGCCCAAATTATGAAATGATGATGGATAAGGTTGATTTTATAATGCAGTTTAAATGTGAGCTATATGACGAGTTCATATTACTTGGTACAAAGTTGAAGAGGGTGCGTGAGGAATTTTTGTTGTGCTGTAATATAAATAGTTGGCAAGTCTGCATTAGGATGGCAGCATTTGCAACAGATAAAACAGGGCAGAAGTGTGTCTTTCTTTTTTAATCATTTTAGCTTGTGCATCATGTTGTCAGCTTTTTTTTTTTTGCATTGTGACCAAGCAGTAGATCTTAGTTTTTACCTTTTGGGAAGTGTGCTAGAGCCACTGCTCTTCACTTCTTTACACTCAGCAATAATGCTGCAAGGCCCTTACAGAATGGTCCTCGCCAAGAGCGTGGGGAAAAATGCACCAGGTTTAACTTTCTGGTGTGAGGTGTAGAATTTATTTTTACTGTAACAATCATTCCTGTATTTTATCAGCCCTACCTGAATTTTCTGTGTAATGGCCTGGGAAAATGGAGGTGATTAAGTGACTATAGCAAGGTGGCAAATGTTTGATGAAGGCAAGGTGGAAGTGGTGTGTTATCTGTTGTTTGTGTCTTACTGCTATGTCCCTGTTGAAGGCAAAAAGAAAAGCCCAGTAGAAATTGAAACTGCAGGGGGAGGGGAGGTTGCTTTAACTGGGAATGCAGCTGAGCTTTAGGTAGAAAATGTTATTGAAGAGAGTATTTGATGTTCGCCTACATTTCAGGTAGGTTTTTGAGAAGGAAGTTTTCAGGTAGATTTTCTTAACACCTGCTTCTGTTTCTGCAATTTTCTGCGTTTTCCAGTGATCAGATTTTCTAAGCTTACCTGACTTGCGCTTTCCATTTCACCATAGGAAAAGGAAGGGGAGGCTTCTGTTAGCCACGGTGCTGCTGGGGCCGTTCAGGAGGGTAGCCATGAGGCTGCCTCTGACTCCTTGAAAAGTCCTGGCAACCTCGATTCTGATCAGGAGGAACCACAAGAAGAACTTGAATTGCACCCTGATGCGAGTAAAGGTGACCGCAACGAAAATAGTGCAATAAATGATGACATACGATGTCTTGATAAGCTGGAGGATGATTTGGATGAAAAAGAAGAGTATTGTCTCAAAGGGGAACGGCAACAGGGCGATGGAGAGGTGAGCATTAAGACGGCATGCTTGCATGTGCTGTGTTGCACATTCTGGGCTAGAGCTGTGTGCGGGAATGTGCACTTGTCATCAGCCTAGCATATATGCAGAAGTACTAGGGCACAGAGGCAGGTGTGCCTTGTAACAGTGTCGGGTGCCCATCAAGACCTTTGGATGCAGATGAGAAGCACATTGTGAGGCTTTTAGCCGCCTATCTCTGGTTACCTATGTCAATGTGCATCAAAAGAGCAACTGTAATAGCTTTATAATATCAGTTGCATCAGTTTTTTTCATATTTTGCCTCATTTGGGTGAAACTGGAGTTCAGTTTAAAACGTCATAGAGAGAAAATTGAATGTGTGCTACAGTGGAACAGTAGTCCTTTCATGCTTGAAAAAAAAAGTTGGTACTTCCTGCTTAACATGAAGGTAGTGCCACTTTAACCTTAGAGTGTGTTGGATGAATACTCAATCATAATATGATCCATAGCACTGTATTCAACATTACAGCTTTCAGCTTAGAATGTGCTAAGGTGAAAAGACAGCCACTTGCCTGTTTGGAAGGAACTTGAGAGACTTTCATTCTCTTTGTGTTGGTGCTTTAAGACACTGTAATATGAAATTGGCACCAGTGGAAAAGGTGCCAGGCGCAAATTTTGTTTTGCCATATGTAGTTCTACTGTCCAGCAAGAAATTGCGTACTGAACATATCCTTAAAAATAATTGTAGATGGGTCAGCCGCACAAAACTGTTTGCGCCCGTCCACTGTTGTTGTTCTTGTGGAAGTCTACATATGAATATTATGTCATGTGTCATACTCCCACATTTGTGCTTAAACACTTCGTTTGAAGGAAGAAAACCAATTTCACCGAAGGCAAAGTTTGTTACCTTCAGAGTTTTGTTTGGCACATCCAATGATGCATGGCAAGGTGTGGTTGATGGCAATAGGAATTTGATATTGTACCGTCTGTGATGTTACTCTGAGCTTCTCCATGCTCTTTCGATGATGTTAGGAGAAGAAATTTAATCGTTCATTACATCTGTTTTCAGTAGGGGTGTGCGAATATTGAAATTTTCTTATAAGAATCGAACTCGAATATAAAGAAAAAATGGCTTCGATTATCAAATATCTGTTCAGTACAAAAAAAAATTTCAGAAAATGATGAGCAAGCAAACGTGGTTGCCCTTATTTTTTCCAAAATAGTGTATGATCTTTGCAACTAAAATAAACAAAAATAGACTGCCTCAGTACCATATAAAAACATGATGTGCACAGAAATGTATACTACTTGATTAGATGGCATAACAGTACCCAAACTATAATGATGTCATGCAAAACAAAATTCATAAAACGACAAGACTGGCAACAAAAAATAACGACTATTAAACTTCATTCTATTGGAGTTCAAAGGACTGGAAGAAGTGTCTGGTTCATCCGAAGGCCTCTGTTAATAAAATTGCCCGCCCCCCCCCCCCCCCCCCAGAAAAAGAAATGCTGCCGAAAATTCTGAAGATGCAATGAGGCCTAATGAGGTGGCTCCATCGCGCTAACACCTGTAAGCCCGTGACGAGCCACCCATTTTGGAGTGCTGGAAGAACAACACAAATGCAAGCAAGGGACCGGGGAACACACAATGGCGTCGGAGTTGCGAGGCGGTTTCTAAAAAATAAAAAAAAAATAAGCCGCGCGGAGCTGGGATTAGACTATCGGCGAATGCGCGGGCCGATATTTGAAGTTGCCGCGGGGCAGCGGGGAAGCTCAGAAACCGAAACTACGCAGCCAGGCTATTTTTTTGCCCTAGCTACAGAGGCCTTCCATTTGTTGCCACGAATGCCATTACGCCCGCTAAAGAGGTGTGCGGGTTACAATGCACCATGCAATAGGCGAGATTTTGACAGGATCGCTTGCCCTATTGTGATTACTCGACGCGCCCCTTCAGGAGGCTCCCGCGGCATTCCGCAAGTAGGCTTTCTCGCATAGCGTAGTTTACAAAATGGGATGGCGGAAGTCACGCTCGGAGAGTTATGAAGGTGACAGGACGCATTTTTCGGATCTGGGAATTAAATATGTAACTTATTACCGAAGGATTAAAAAGATCGAAAGCGATTTCGCGTTGCGATTATTCGAAGCGGGCCGTCTGCCATCTTGTTCGCAGCACGGGCGAAATGTGGGAAAGCCCACTTGGGGAAATTATCACGAGGTGAAGCCTTGCGGCGTCGGGATGCGGTCGGTCCGCATGATAAACGGCGGAGAAGGAGCGGATAGGACCTCTGTATTGTTTTCCTGGAATTTTTAACTCGATTATCGGCTAATTTGCCGAGATATTGTGGTTTTGCCACGGTCGAATTTATGAAAGTGTGCGCAGTATACGATCGCTGGCGAGCATTCGGGAATTTTCGAATATTCGGAAATTCATGAATATCAGTTTTCGAATACGAATCGAATATCAAACATTCGATTTGTATTCGAAATTTCGAATATTCGCACAATCCTAGTTTTCAGATGCTAACTCTAAAAAACTTGGCATGCTTTACCTGCAGCCTGTATATATTTGAATTCTTAAATATCGCTGTATTCTCAAAAAGTGGGGAAGTTGCCCTTTGATGCCATTTTCACTTATCTGATTCTTAAAGTTTTTTTGATTACTGTTGTGCATTGTATACACTTGATTCTTTTCAGGAAACTTCCGATCCTTCTGGCCTCCAGGTCAAAGTGTTGGACTGCGATGAAGACAAGCGTAACCCTCAATACATCCCCAAAAAAGGGGAATTTTACCAGCATGATGACAGGCTAGCAAGTGATGGGGATAAGCCTGAAATCCCAGAAGAAAAAAATGAAGATGCCAGGTGAGTATTGTATTCCAGTTAGCTTTGGCACAGCTATCTCATCTTGTATAATTGTGTTATTGGCATGTGGTACATTAGAATTTTTTCAAGGCTGAATTGAAGTGTTGGAAGTACTTTTGTCATCCTTAACTAGTTTAGGTGGTTCAGTGCCTTTTGAGTGTTAATTTTGCATATTTCCGCTCGAGCATAAAGTAGGACATTCATGTGCTCTTGTATGTCACAAAGCTGCAATCCCTTATTGTGATATCTTTGCAAGGACTATACCATCTGCTCCAAGCTAGTGTAAGCCGGTGCAGCTGCAGCTACAGCTGGCCTGATTGCACATGGAGGCTTATCGCTTGCTGCTGATGCAGTCGCATCAGATTTACAATAAAACCTCTATAATTAGAGCTTAGTTGGTTTGAAATCTAGGATAATTTGAGAAATTTGTACAATCCCATAAATTCTGATAATTCAAACCGGTGGCCTCCATTAGGCCACTTAATTTGAATATCTTGTGTGTTCTCTGGGAATGCCCGATCCCGTATTGGTCGCAAACTTGGTGAAGCGATGGTTCTTAAGAGCCGCAAGGGGGTGCCACATAGTGATGCAGATGTGCAATAGGTGAAGTGCCCCAGATCAAGTATTCCGAGCACAAAAACCGGCCCATGATCTGGTTTGCAGACTGCTGAGGTGCACATCCTTGCAAAAGAAAAGACGTGCTTCACTGCAGTCATGCAGGGGATACCACTTTCAGTGTCATATGCTCTCTGCTTCGTCAAGGCATGACCGGACTGGAGGAGCGATGCACTCGCTCATCGCTTCTCTCCAGCCTGGCTGTGGTCAAGGCAGTGTCTAGTAAGAGTGCTGGCATCAAAGCAGTGTCAGTGTATGTCCCATGACGCGACCATTCTTGCTGTATGCCCACGATGGATTCACTGCGTGAATACTGACCTGTGCCGTTTCTTTGTGTGATGTGCCTTGGTTAGAGGTCTGATTGAAGGTATCTCGCTCCTGCAACAAAATTTTTTGCCTGAGTTCTATTTTATATTTGTGCTATTCTAATTCAAATATTTTTCATGGCTCCAATGACTTGGAATTATGAGGTTTTATTGTACTTTCTTTTAGTAGAAGGTACCCCGTTTTTTTAGCCTCTATAATGCAAGAAAAGTACAAAACTGGTAGTTGGGTGCACATGTTGACAGGCTTAAAATACTTGGAATTTGGCATTTATCCTCAATGAGCGATTGGGTGCTTCATGTTTCAAAATGTTGCGTGAAAGTAGTAATATTGAAGGGGAGTGCAGCTTAAGTGTGTGGTAAACCAACTCGGGATGTGAGAGTTTTGCTGTAGGGAATGCTCTGTTGTACATTTCTCACAGAACTACTGGTGGGCATTGTGTAGAAGATTAAGTGCCTTTCTTTTCTCTGGTAGGGGCTCACGATGGCAGAAGAAACTATGGCGTGATGACAGTGTTTGGGTACACGACAAGTACCATGAAGAAGAACAAGGACCTAAAACAAGTGAGGAACTAGTGAGCACCTATGGTTATGATATTCGAACCGAACCTATGCCTCCTCGAGGTCGGAGACGCGAACGTTATGGCCGTGGCCCCAACAAGTATCAACGAAACTGGGAGGATGAAGAGGCTTATACCCCACGGTCAGGCTCAGGACGTGGTAGAGGCATGCGTGGTGGCCGCAGACCAAGAGGTGGTGGCCAGGATGGGAACCCTCCTTTCCATGTCAAAGATTTTCCTGAATTAAACGTCAAGCGTTCAGTGTCTGAGAGTTCAACCACTCTACATCAAGACCAGGCAGTGGTCAAGGTGCCGACCAAACCTGCGTCTTTCAACCGCCCTGACCGTGGAACACGAGACAACCACAGTCCTCAGCACAGAGAATGGGAACACGTAGCCAAGAGCTCGGGAACGGCCCGCCGTGGTTGGGGAAAGCGCCCTCCTCAGCCACCCGGGAGGCTGACAGATACTTCATCGAAACAGCATGAAGATGAAGTAAAGGAAAACAAGTCTTCAGATCGTCATGCCAGCAAGCCTGCGCCACAGTCGCCATTGAAGACTGCTGAATCTTCCCACCGTCCACCTTCTGTTGGCAGATCTCGGGCTGCACGACATATGCTTATGGAACAAGAACGAAGCAGGAGCAATGCAAAATTGCACGAGAAAACTGCTCCGAAAGTTGAGCTTCCGGATGGGGGTGAGGAGCATGCCTGTTTGTCTTTGTTGTGTGAAGTTACCCAGAAGGTGTAGTCAACAAGTTCTTGAATCTAAACTGATGACATTTTTTGCTGAATGCATGTATATTTGAAGGGTGACCCATAGCAAAAAGGTTGAACAAGTTTCTTACTTGAGATAAACGTTACCAAACACTATGCAATTTAAAGACAGACAGCTGTGTGCATTTTTGGTTTGTAGTGAAAATCTGGTGTTTTGCTCTTTTTGGCTATGTTGATATATGTTTGGTAGCTAAAGACTTAGGATTTGAGCAGATTAAAACTAGACTTAGAAGGACGCTATAATCACCGGCCGTTTGAAAGTGAATGAAGGTGTAGCCTTGCCTTGGAGATGACCGTAGGAAAACTGGGCTTTTCTTCACTGCTGTTTGGTTGTGAAAACAGGTAGTGGTGGTGGTGCCTCTGTTATTCTTTTTTTTCTTTTCTAGCTTATAAAAGCTCCGTTTTCGGAGCAAGTAGCCCCTTTTTCATTAGATTGCGGTACTCTGTCGACACTGGCCAACTTCAATTTGTCCTGTGTCCCCTGTGGGAAGCTAGAACTGCATGTACTAGTTACCATACATTGTACAGTAGAACCCCTGTATAGCAAAGTAGCTCGGGTCAGCAAAAATCTTTACTATGTCGGGGTCTTTATTATATCAATTTTTGGTCAAGCCGTGGCTCTGACTATGCTCTCTGGCTACTTACTAAGCACGAAGTTTATAAAAGAAACACTTAGGAATACCTTACGTCTTGCTCTTATTGTCCCTTTATGCGGTAATTATTTATTTTCAGTTATCGTATGTTATCCCATTTTCTACTTTGTTTGCTTGTTGTGAAAGTACTGCATTTGCACGAATACAGGGTGGCTACAGATATAATTCCAGTTTGATTCCAAAGCTTTGCATGATCAAGGCATCGTCCTCCGTGGCCTCAGTGTCATTTAAGAGATAATAAAGAAACCCGCGCGACACATTGAAGCGCGGCAAAACCGCCTACACAGTGCCACCGCTTCCCTGTGCTTGGCGCTACCGTGCTACGAATGCACGCCCTTTTCTAGACTTCCCTGAACCTTTACTGGCTTACCTTTCTTAGCGACTCGCGTCGCCTTCTTTCTACGTTCTTAGCCAGCTTTACTTTTTCCATGTGCGCCGCGCGCTTTGCCTCACGTCCCCAAGGTTTTAGAAAAGTTGGCTTCTTCTCACGAGTTTTCAGCTCAATGGTGAAGCCACCTCAAAGAGCGCAGTTATATTGTATTTTGGTTACCTATAGACCTCCTTCACATCGAGACGTCACGAAGATGCGGTGGCGCTGATGTCAGCCGCGACTTTCGCATGGTAGGCAAAACAGGTTCCGCCTGCCCGTGCCTACCGCAGCTGACGCAGCTACCGGCGGCTGCATCATGCCTGAGCACTGCAGAAGCAGCATGCATTGATAGCTACATCACTGTTCGATCCACGTAGTAGCATAAAAGGAAATTTCAAATTAGCTCCGATAGACTTCTCGCGATAAAAACCGCATTAGTAAACTGGCTAATGGGTAATGGGCCGAGGTACTAAAGCCCGAAATCTGGGATTCGATCGGCACTGCCACTCAATGTACTTAATAGCATGTAAGTTACAGCATTCATTCACCTGAACATCAGCATAGTACGCTTATAACTGCGCAAGGAAAAAAAGCACGTATGTAGCTGCGCACGCATTTATCACCTTGAGCCAGTGTTCATGGGGCCCCCGCTGGCAGGTTTACTCGCCCCCAAGGAATGCGTTCTTTTGTTAATAGCACAGCATGTTTTAATGGCACGTTTTATGGCATTTGATATTTAATAGTAAGTGTTTCTTAATATGACAGACGTAATTATTTGACTCGAGCAGAAAGAAGTCTGGTAAGTTCATGCGCGGTCACGGTGGCTTGCTTAGAATAGCGTACCTTAAGTGTGCTAAAAGCCACATGCTTTTTCATTGCATCATGCATGTGTCATGTTTCATGATGCAGTTCATGACCGCGAAGCTTGTTTGGAAAGAAGCAGATGCAGGCGTGCTACTAACAGACGTGTCGAGATTGAGAGGGGGCACGGCATGAAAAGTATTTTCGTTATTTATGCACGCGATATGAGACTAAATTTGGTGCAAATATGAAATTGCTACGCTAGTTTCGGTAATGCTTTTTATTTTTAGCTATACCTGGTGCAGTCCTTGGGTAATTATAATTAACACCCTCGTCAAGTCACCCCAAGATCTTAAATAATTGAGTAGAAAGTGTGCAAATTTTTTTTATGCCAGCATGTTCACAAAGCCCTGTTCTATATGATGATGCTGTTAGTTCTTTCTTTAGATGATCATGTACTTATGCATGTCATGTTACATGAAAACATTTCTTAAAAAAATAGCTAACATAGTACCGCACGTATAGGAAAAAAATTAGAGAGATTTATTACAATCCTCAATGTCTTAGCAATCGTTTGCAATACGATCACTCTATTTTCATACGTTACAAAATTACGAAGGTGTAAGTGATGCCAATCGCAGCAAATATGAAAGGTCAGAACATGAACCTTAAAGTTTATTTCCTCGTTTTTGGCCTCTTCGCTTGCACTTTGGTCAAAGAAATGCGACACTGAACTCAAAGAAAGCCTCAAAGAAATCAATGAAATTAACCTGACATTTTTCGATGACCACACATCTAAAAAGCGTAGTTTATAACATTCTACTGAATATTTTGCTATAATTTTTCGCCATGAAACAGAAAACTTCAGAGCTAGCAAAGAAAACACTTCCAGAAATAAAAAATTTTCACCAAATCGACCAGTTTAACAAGGGGAGAAGTCGACCTGGCTGGCCGCTTGATCTTGCGGCTAAAAACAGCGCTTACGCAAGACAGGAGATCGGGGACACAACGTCATCCCCACTTTTCGCATGGCGCGACAGGTGTGTCAGCAGACGGTGAGCGCATGTTGGCTGCACCGAAAGAATGCCAACGCTTCCCCTCACTACTGTCCGGAGGTAAAATCATTCTGGCAAGTGCAGAGTGTCAACAACATATTTTATTCAATCCCTAGCCTAGAAATCAATGGCTGAAACGCTTTCTGTTTACTACTAACCATATGTACAATACACGGTGACGAACTATTTCTCTGAATACGCCACACGTGACAAACGCGAGCTGTGTACTTCGAAAAATTACTATGTTAAAAGCATCAACCATTGCTGTGATTCACAGAAACTGAAAACGTGCCTACAAGCCTTGAAAACCTGCACTCAACACCTCTCCGCAATGCCACTCCCTAACTTTTGCCTACCACGAGCCCGTTAGTGACTGCAGCGCCACCTCGTTTGTTTGCAAACATGAAGGAGCTCTATAGACCTCACGATCCTAGACTTCGCTCGTGCCACGACGTCATCATTCCGCGTGAAATACATCGCCACGGCCAGAAGCTCTTTACTATAGTTGTTTCTTTGAAAAAAAATCTTTACTATGACCGAAAAAAATGTGCAGTCATATATGGAACACGAAATGGGACCACCGCTTCACTGTACTGTAAGTTTTTTCTGTAACTGAGTTTACTATAGCGGGGTTCTGCTGTATATGTATTATTCATATTCGTCTATTCTGTTGAGCAGGGTTTGTCTAACTGAAGAATTTGAAATTGAATTGCTAATTTTGACAACTAGGATCATTTTTTACCTATAAAAGCAGAAAGCACAGCAGTTTTTTTTTTGTGCTCAGCTTTATTGGTAGTTCAAGCGATATTAAGGGGCAACATCCGAAGTTTTTGAATATATTGAGTGGATAGTCCCCTCCCTCTGCCACAACAATTCGTTTTTTAATATACAGAGAGGAACGATTTTAAAACGGGAAACCGAAACGTGGTCTGTGGCCAGAGACAATGCTCGGCGTGACACAGTGATGACGTCAGAGACATTATTAGAAAAATACTCTTATGCACATTGAATTGCTGAAGTAGACACTGAAAATGATGCTTCCCTTCATAAATAGCCCGAGACGATCTTACAGAAGCCTTGAAATATTGTTAGTGAAACAGGGAGCGGGCATTAACGTGCAGGGAATGTTTGTGATGTAAAAATGCAGTGTTGCCCATAAATATCTCTTAACTGAGGCCATGGAAATGGCAGACTTCAAAATATATCTGTGCTGGCAAGAAATGTTGCATGGTTGCCAAACGTGGTAGAAGTAATCAGGAACAGGAGGGGAAAACCTGCAGTATAAGTTTCATAAGAATATGTTAACCTCGGAAAACTCCTGGAGCTGCTGATGGTGTCATTACGTACATATGTTTTCTTGATTGTTATAAACCTTGTCAGTGCAGCACTCTTTTGCACAACTTGCAAAGTTGTGTTCTTATCTGGTTTTAATGCCACGTTTAAGGTGGTGCAGCAGGCTTGACCAGGAACTCTGCAGCTACGGTAGCCCCAAGAGGAGGTCTGATTGGAGGTACTGAAGTGGCAGGAAAGCCAAGGCGCTACTCTTCACTGCGTCATCAGCCACTTTCAGAGGTATGGTCTTAGTAGGTAGAAAATGGGCAGAATTTTTTTGTTGTTGCTTCTTACTCTGCTGCAACTAAGTTCACAGAAAGGAACAGTTTTTAACAGGCAGCCAAAATATTGTGGGCACATTATTATTGCTGCCACCTGTTCTTTTTTATGTTCACTTTCTGCATTCCTTGGGTTTTTACTGAATCGTTTGTCTTGTTTGCTTATGCCAATGATTTGTGAACCGAAATTGTATTCTGTAGCTCATTGCTCCTGACGTAGAGGTTTGCGTGCCTTTTTCAAGTTCTTGAAGCTGTTTTTTCAATTTTTTTTACTTTTCATGTCTGAATTCAATATGCCAAGAAACATGTGCTTTGAGTCAAGCTCAGTTGACTCCCTTCAAGATGAACCTGATGCAAAGCCTGCTGAGCTTATGAAATCTGTTTAATGACCAAAATGTAAGGTCATATAAGAGTAAATAAGCACTGTTTGTAAACTAGGAATTAGACAAAACTTTTGATCAGATGGCTTTAACATGCAATCTATTTATTGAGCAGCCTGAAAGAAAAATATTTTAAACCCGACGTAGCAATTGCAGTCAACCTTTTAGTTGTCAGAGCTTTAGCTGTTTTGTGGCATTTTCTGTTTTGGCACTCAGAACATTTCTACATGTGCACACCGAAATCAAGAAAAACATATCATTGCAGCCTGTGTGCTGTCAGCCATGGGGGAAACATTGTACAGGTTGCGCTGGAGAGAGCAAAGCACACTGTTCAGTTCATGGCTGCATGCTTAGAATGCCGAGCAATTAAGATTTGTTGGCATTTTTGCGTTCTGAAAATGTTTTGTGGACAACTATACATTCTTTGTTCAGGATTTCAAGAGAACAATGTGGCTAATTACATGTCACGTGGTATCAGATGGAAGGGCATTCGTAATTATGCTGTCAGTCTTTTTTTTAATGTCGTGGCTGTCTGTTGCATTGCCGTTCCTTACACTCACTTCGGCACAATGACTCCACCTAATCAACCACTTGGAGTTGTGGAGCACTGGCAGAGGAATGCAAGGTTGCATTAGACTTCGCTGAATTTAAGTTGCAAGGAAGGCTTTTTTTTACATTGGGTCTTTGGGAAATCCAGCTATGGTCCCAAACTGCTTAGCTTAACTCTTTCGGGACGTGAACAGGCCATTCTCAGGGGCCTTGAAAAAATACATTTATTAAAAACTGTTGTCAAAACCCTAGTATGACATATACCAAAATATAGGTCTATAAATTCTCTTTCATACAAAAAAAACTATTTTACTTTTAGATGTTCGAGTGTGAACTTCTAGAGCAAAAAATGGAGCAAGTTGAAAAACAAGGAATATAAAAATAAGAAACGATAATAAAAACTTTAAACCGTACAAAATTGTGGCACAATGCCTATTTTCAAGCGAAAGTGAAGGCATTTCCAGGCGTATTCCATCAACTATCGGCACTCCCATTAGCACTGAGTGCACAGTTAAATCTAAAAAGAAAAATCCTTCTAATCAAGCGTGGAGAATTGCAAACACGCTGTAGCATCCCTGATATCTATTTGGTCTTGCCTATGCCCAAGCAACCACAGATATCCACTGGACAGCCAACAGAGGTCCGTTTCGGATGTTCCGGACGTCTGCTGAACATCCGCAAACAGCCGGTGGACGTCCGTCGGCCGTCCGATGGGAGTCCAAAGGTATACGTTTGTCTCACCGTCAGGCGTCCGCTGCCGGATCTTTCTCGGATATTTGCTTATATGGTGCATTCATGCTTTCTTTACTCCAGTGAGAAAATAAAATGGAAAACAGTTTAAAGTACATCAGGTATATTTTATTGCCGTTGATGTACATAAGCAGAAGAATGGCTTATATTCGCAAAATATCTGACTTCAGGTATGATGAGCTTGGAAAGCACATCCATAATCTCCCCACCCACAGATTTTCTGAAAAGACAAAGCAAAAAACATCAGTCTTGTCAAACCCGTGCAAAAATGCAGTAGCCTAATGAAACATCAACCAATTAACAGAATTGTTTACAGAGCACTCCTATTACCAATCAAGTCTCAAGCAAGCATTCTACATAAAAATTTATAGCCTTTAAATGAATGTAGAAAGAATAAGTATACTGGCAATAAAATTTAGATGTGTAGTATACCTTTTATATCATGCATGTTTTCTTACTGATACTGCTATCACTAGACAATGACACCGTTTTACCAGACACTCTTTTACCAAAGGAAGCTGAATGGCACTTCATGTACTGAATGTCAATTGTTTCAAATCCAATGTGACAGGAGTACAAATGTATTTATGTATTCAACAAGTCTCTGGGCACAGCCAGTGCCAACAATGTTATCTTCACGTCGCCGTGGAAAAGCAGGTCACACAGGAAATAGTGAAATAGCACTCATTTTTCAACACATAAAGCATGACATGAAAAGTAGTAGATGAATGAGGTATAAAAAACTGTGAAACTGACTATGATGAAAAGATTTTGAGCAATCACACATTTTGTGCGGGAAGAATAGGTGGTGTTCGCGGCTAACAAAGAAGCCATCGCCTCGTGCTTTCAACCCGTCTCTTACGAACGAATGCTGTATGCTATATGATCCTGCTGCATTGCCAAAAAATAATTTTCAAGCAGTTAACTACTCACCTTCATAGGCAACCACCTATGGCATTCACACTAAGCCTTTTTTCATCCAAAGTCGGTGCAATACGGCATTCCAGCGTTCCAAAAGAGCTTCAGGCACTTCCTGCGTCTTTCGAATTGCTCAAGTGCCACACCACTTTTGTCCGCAGACCAAACAAAACCACACTTTGGTAATAACAAAGATCTAAAGCAGCACCACACTTCCAAACAAAATGACAATGGCGCCGCAATGTTGTCTGTTGGATTGGATTGAGCTGACTGCAAACTGACATACATGATGATGACAGGAGTATTCGGCGGGAGTTTTGAAGTTCCAAATGCTCTCAATTGCAAGTTTAATGAACAAAGTGGACATGATGTTGTACAATTTCGATAATTTGTAGAGGTATTATAAACCTATAATTAGTAACTGAGATCCTTCAAAATTGAGCAACACCTGCTTCCACCCTTAAATTATTTTGGGTCATTGGCGGCTCTTGCACTACAGGAAGGATTGTGGAATTGGTCCAATTTACAAACGTATTCGCAGCAAACCCTGTAGCTGATGAAAAAAATTTTATGGAAACAGATATGCAGTTTGAATTAATGCGGTTTCGAGCCTACTTGCCCATAAAAATCACAAAATTTATTCCCGGGATAAGTCTTTCTCGATAAAAAGAATACAAAATATACATACACGAAAGGTGCGAAAAATAAAAAAACGTCCATACCTCATGTCCTGGGAAAATACTCATCCCTACATACCTTGGACGTACGCTTTGTCTTTCATGCAGATACGCAAAACCAGACACTGTTCGTACGTCCGATGAACGTACGGATAAGTATATCCGAAACTGGATTCTGTTTGTACGTCCAACGGACGTCCAATCTCATCACAGGACGTTCGGACCTCCGACGGATATCTGTGGTTGCTTGGGTGTTGTCATGCTTAGGTTATGATAGTAAGTCGACCCCCCCTCAATCCACTTTGGATTTTTAGATTAAAAAATAGGTAGACTTGCATTCGTGCAGAGACGTGCTCAACTTTGCCATTGTTCCGCCCACTTATCATGCCCACTTATCACTGTACCCAACATTGGGTACATAAATACGAGCGCATTCACTGATGTGAAAATTCATTTTGAAAATATTTTGTGTGGTTTATAACTCAACTGCTGTGAGATATAATACTTGGATGCCAAGCTTTCTATTTCATATAAGTCTGTGGAAGGGTTCAGTTTTGCTGAACGTATAGTGTTAAACAGTCTTATGACATTGCAAACCATGCAAACAACACTGAAGACCTTATAAATCATAACTAGAGGTTGGACTTTTCTGTTTTTATTTTTCAAAAATTCAGTGAACTTTTTTGGTGTTTACTTCAAAAGGCCACTTTCATTGTTTTCTTGTCGAATATTTCTTTCCATGTACGAATTTTTGGTTTTTATTCGTGAAATAATATTCAGGTGCGGTAAAAAGTGACATGCATTATTCTCGGCCTTTTGTCTTAAAAACCAAGAGCTCATACAGCAGTTTTTACCACATAAACAGTCGTATTAAGAGCTATCTTTGCAGAAGGAAGTTGCACAGTTTAATAAAAATAAAAATGCCGAAGTTAAATGATCGGGCACTGAGACAAAACCTTGGTGCATGTTCAATTCTAAAAACTTGGTTTCCATAGTCTGGGTGCACTCTCTGTTAAATGAGATGACTGTGTACCATTTGGTTCACATAGTGAGGCAGCAATGCAACTGCTCCTTAACAGTCGCGTGGGCCAGAACTTGGCACTTTTGCGCTGTTTATATTTGGTTTTCCCTGTTACAGTTCCAGAGGTTGTCGTTGTCTTTACATGAAGTGCAAAAACCTACTTAGCGAAGTGATAGCCCTAAGCCGGTGGTAAGCATGAGCAGGCGATGCTAAGCTACCAGATAGCATTAAGGTGGTGAAGCCTCCAGTATCTGCAAAGGTGCCTGAGTTAACTCACAACTATGGTACTAAATTCCACAAGTAAAATTTTCTGTGTTCCCAATTCCAGCACTTAAGTTTCTGCGTGATCCACTGTAACTGGTACTGAATAGCCAGTTCGTTTTGGCATGCATGCCAGAAATACTGACCTCTTCCGGTTAAAACTATGTGTCAAAAAATGAATTTTACGTACCGGTGTATTTTGGTCCAAACTGATAAGTCCAACCCCTATCCATGTCTTACTATAGTATGTTGGAGACTTGAACCAGAAAGGAGATGTCATTTCCCTGAGTTCTACACGAATCAAATACCTGCACACTCATGCATCTCCCTCGTTGACAGCCCAATGTTTCCCTTGAAAAGACTACTTCAATTTTTATCAGAAGTAGGCTTTTTACATGAAATCTCATACCGATGGTGGCCTCAGCCCATTTCTCTTGAGATGACGGCTGACCTTTCTTTTTAATGCGACACATCTGGAGCTTTGCCCAGGAAACATTCTAGCCTTTTAAAGCATATAGGTACATGTCTCCCTTTAAATTCTGCACAGGTCATTATACACTGTGAATAATTTTTTAGGCCTTACGCACTACTGTTTTATTACTTCATGAAACTTCACACCCATCACATCTTTTTAATGTGAGTTGACTGTTCACCTTTGTGTTTGGCCCTTTTTGGCCTGAGATGCCCTTGCACTATTAAAACCTACCATCATCAAAAGTCCAACCCCTAATTGTAATACTTAGCTGCCGTGGTGGCTTAGCGGTTATGGTGCTCGGCTGCTGACCCGAATGATGCGGGTTCATTCCCAGCTGCGGCGGTCGAATTTCGATGGAGGCAAAATTTTAGAGGCCCCTGTACTGTGTGATGTCAGTGCACGTTAAGGAATCCCAGGTGGTCGAAATTATCCAGAGCCCTCCACTGTGGCATCCCTCATAGCCTCATTCGCTTTGGGATGTTAAACCCCATAAACCAAACCTAATCATAATGAAAACATGCATGGAATGCCTGATTTTATGGGAAGCATTACCACAGGTTCGGGATTCTAAAATTGAGTTCTGGGAACTCTTGGGTTTTTTGATGTGCACAATGGGTTCCCCAAGCACCTAAAGCCATGCATGCCTCAACCCCCCCACCCCCCCAGACACACTTTCTTTTACCCACTTTATTGTGGAATTAATCATGCTGTACTTGCTCATAGCGTGCTGTTTCACAATGTAGCCAGCCACTCATTTTTTGAGGGATGAATGCAAAGAATTACAGGGTTTTTCAGCATCTCTTGCTGAGAACCCCTGCTGTAGGTGTCTTTTTTGCCTTTCCTGCTTTAACTGATTTAGCTCACTTAAAGAGGCCTTTTCTCACCAGGTTTCTTCCTACACCAAAGCTGCTGTCGCTGCTCCTCAATTGCCGAATGCACAGGCTCCACCCCAACGACCTAGTCAGCCGCAACAAGCCATTTTGACTGCGGCACATTTTCAAGGACCCTATCCACCCTATCCTGATGATTACAGTGAGTGCTTTGTATCGTTTTTTTTAGACGATTCCAGCTGTATGCTACGTTGCATTAAGCTGTAACTGTTATGAGGTTCTTCATTAATCTATCTAGAGCAGAGTTCAGTGCACATCATTGTCTATTGTGTAATCTCTTATGTGTAATCTTTCACTCTTATGATGCATTCACACTCAGGTATTCGGCATCAGGAGCAAGTGAAATGCTCTGACTCTCACACTTGCATACCTGCCAACCCTCCCGATTCGCCTGGGAGACTCCCGATATTTGACTGAACTTTCAGATTGTATGACCACATCCTTATATTTCCTGAAAAGTTGTCTCTGCTCGCACAAGAATGGTTTTTCGGAAACCGGCGCCACAGTATCAGCAACCACGCTGTAATTGCCAGCATCACCATCATTGCCCACACTAGCGTCATCGGCTAAGCAGCCAATCAAAGCCAAATCAAGCAAAGTCAGAGTAGCTGTGGCTGGTTGAACTTCATGCATGATATCGTGCTTGCTGTTGCTCGCTGTACTGTTGCTGCTGCTTGTGTGTATGGTCAGGGTTAGCTAGGCCATCTGTGTGCGGTGAGCAGCAAATTCTCATGTGCTTGATGTCATGGAGCTATCAAAGCTCAGGAAAAGATACCGTATTTACTCGCATAATTTTTGAAGCCCCAACTTTCTAGCCGTATTTTTTAAAAATTTTACTTGCATGTTTTGCAAACTCTGTTGCGCCAGACCACCAACACGTACATGGCTGCGCGCAAGGCAGGGTTGGGAAGATTGGCGTGGCTGTATCGCCTAGTGCGGTTGCGAAAGGTGCAACTGACCAGGGCACGACTTGTGTGCCGCGTGCCGTTTAGCCAACTCTCTCGCTTTGACGGTCGCTTTCCCAGACGGTCAGTTGCGCGCACGCCCGAATCCGATACTGCAGAGGAGTTTTCTGCTAAGTCTGCCGTTAGTGAGCCGGTTCGCTCGCGATGGCGCCATTTTATTGCGACCGTTATCTCCTTTGCCTCCCACTGCTTTCTTCGCGATTGTATTTTTGCTGGCTTATTGCTCTGAGCTGCCCAGATGCCATCATGCCATCCCGTCGGAAACTACGTAACGTGGGGGAGGGGAAGCTATGCGCTATGTTTGGAGTCAGCTTTTTTTTTTGGCAAGCGAGAGATGCTAGATAGGGGCCAGGTCTACATATACAGTTTATGCTGTGCATTATAATCACTGTAGCGTATTAGCTATGCTGTATTAATGTGTTCCTTTTATGTTGATCGAAACTTTGTTCAACGATGTGACTGTACCTGCTGTTGAGTGATGTGTTTGGGAAGGGGGGAAGGGGGCCGACACTGAGTCAGGCATTTTTTTGCCTTTATGTCTGCCTCCTAGGCACCTATTACTGCTGCCTGAATAAAATGACTTTGACTTTGAGGTCGTGTTCAGATGTGCAGCCTTGAAGAAAATAAGCACACAAATTATGTGAGCGTGGTATTTGAACAAGTTTTTGCGATCCTATACTTCTAAATTTGATTAAAAAAAAGGTGAACATTCCCTCTCCGCTCGCTTTTTTTGGCGCGAATATAAAATCTTTTGGTTTTTGATCTAGCCAGGTTGGCAGGTATGCACTTGATGCGTGTGCACTGCCAGCTTGTTCATGAGGTTCCATGAGATGCTCACTGGCTAGAAACACGAGAACCTGCATGTTTCTGTAACTCAATTGTCGTCACCGGCTCCGGCCTGCCATCATAGTGACGGTGTCGTCCCATGCAAGCCATTGGATATGTTGGTGAAAAGGTGTCCGCAAAATGTAAGAGACATCTGAGAGCTACTGCATCCTTTCCTTTTGTCGAAAACATTTCCTTTCCTCAAAACATGCTTTCGTGAAGTTGAAGTGTCCATGAAATGTCAAGATCTGAGAGTTGCTGCATTGGTTCCTTTCTTCAAATCATTTTATTTCCTGAGAACGCATGCTTCATCAGGGGTTGAGGTGTCCACCAAGTTGTCCAGATCTGAGAGCTACTGCACCCTTTCCTTTAGTCAGAAACATTTCCTTTCCTCAAAACACATTCCTCCCTGTAAGCAGACTTAAGTGCCTTCAGAATTTTGGCTATTGGCCAGACACTAGTGCAGAAACTTGTTCTGAACTTGTGCTTGTGACCTGGTTTTCTGCCAGAATGTGAGCCACCAAGCTGCGGATTTCGCTCCCTCTTTTTTCTTTGTCTTTGTTTGTATGACAATTCATAAGGAGGGGGGATGCAGGCAAAAGCTATGTAAGCACCTGCCAAGGGCCTGCCACTCAGTGCCCAAGTGTAAACACCATTAATGGCTAGCTGCTATGAAATTTTAAAGCGCAGCTCTTAGGCGCCCATTCGTGAATGCCGTGTTGTAGTCATCAGTGCTGTCGACATAACACGCTGCGTGCCACACCGAGAGTGGAGGAATGGACAACCGGAACATGGCTGCCATGTTAACATACCGGAGGGTGGCTAGCAGTGTAATGCGTTACCTACCAGCGGTGACATGTGGCATGTGAAGAGCTGCGCATTTTGCATTACCGATTATCATAATTGGTTGTCAATTTTTTCGTCTCGTAAAAAGGTGTTTTTTTTTAATATAGTATGTTGAGAGAGTCCTAATTGCTAGAGATGGCACTTGTGATAGAAGTGAGTGCTTTTAGAGCTCCTTTTAGAGCTCAGCTCTTAGGCTCCTGTTAGTGACTTTCGCATTGTAGTTGTAGACAGCTGCGGCACAACATACCACCCGACAGCCCTGCAAGGTAGTAGCAGAGAGAAGCGCCACATCGAGCGCGGTGGAGGGAACAACCGGAAGGTGGCTGCTACAGGAAGATCCTGGAAGCAGCGTAACGGTGTGTGAAGAGCTGCGCTCAAATTCCGCATTACAGACTACTGTAATTGTCTGCCAGTTTTTTTCATGAAAATCGCCTCTTTCATAAATTAAGGAATGGAATGATTTTGGCACTTGGTAATGTACCTAAACTGGTACACATTGTTGACTAAGCAGTGCGCATTGAATTGTTCAAGTGGCAGCTTAATTTTAGGGGGAGTTCATTTCTTAAATATTTTGTTGTTTTTTGCTCTTTATAATTTCATTTCAAATGTAGCGTAACTTGTCCACTGCAGGAGAAGACTGATTTTTCGGACTCCTATAATTGGGACTTTTGCGATATTTCGGGCCTCGCTGAGGAACTAGGCGGAGGAAAGCGTGAGCAACTTCCGTCCCGGCCAATCGAAGAAACCTCCGCTGAAGCCGTAGTGTGTCCACCTACTGCTATGCACGTAACTGATGGAGGAATTGGTGCTAATGTTCGTAATAAAGAACAAAATATAACCGCAAGAAGGTTCTGAAAGGACAGAAGATATTTCTCTCTCTATTCCTTTTGAATTTGACCTGCGCGGCCGTTGCAACTGCCACACATCCTGTGAGTGTTTTGCGAACTTAATACCCCTTGTCACAGGCACATTTCGAAGGCCCTCGAACTGATAGCCTGTTGACTCAAAGGCGATCGAGCGCTGCTACACGGACAGTTTCTATGGCCATCGAGTCAATAATCTATCGAGTCAATGGAGCAGCACAGAAGTCCATCGAGATTTCTAGGGCCTTTGAGCACTGCCCAAGGTTGCTAGTGTTGCTTGCAGCGGCGCCAAGTGCACTTTCGTACACGATACATTCACGGTACAAAAGCATGAACAAACATTATTCTCCTAAATTAAATGCAAGCAGTCTGTACAATAATTGTAAAATTGTATCAGGCTAGCTTTAACCGCATTAATTTTTACATGAGGTCTTTGCGTTGCTTGCGTATGTAGCGTTGACAACATGGCGTCATCTTGCCCGCCTGCTTCACAGCGATAACAGCTTTGTCGCTTATCCCTGAAAGCAATATCTTGTTCTAAACTGTTGTTATTCATCTTTGATTTGCCTATTCTTACCCTCGCATGAAGTTTCAGGAGAAAAAATAGCTTTTGTTTTTCAGATACAAAGGCAATTTCCCAGGTGTTAACCCTGACAAAGCAGTGCTCCGACGCAGTTTGACTGGCTTGGTTTTGGCTTGTCTTGCATTAGGGTGGCTGCAGCAGTGTTTGCATCTTTCAGTAGATGGCTCTAGGAACAACGCGTGTCGTCCGTCGCGTACATGACACTAAAAGGGTTTGAAACGACATGCGCATAGGCGTGTATTTCAGCATTTAGTATATACTTAAAAAATATTTTTGTTACTTGCGCAAAACCCAAAGTAGCGATTGTGGCGCCACACAAGCTTGGTGTAAGACACGAAAACCATTTCAATGGTCATTGAGATCTGCCGTGTAGCAGCGACACAACTCCTTCCAGTTAGATGGTGATTGAGAATATCGAAGGCCCTCAACTCGATGGTTATTGAAACTGGTCATGTGACAAGGCTATATGTCAGTCACGTTATCTCGGCCGCTGTCGCCAGCTCTACGGTGCCGGTCACAGATACTTCGGCTTCGTGTTCCTTCATGTGTTAGTGATGTCAGTGTTTCGACAAATATGGTGGTATTTTGTTTGTGCTTGTGACCGTAGAAATTGTGAAGAGTTCAGCAGGACCCACACGCATACGACAGAAACTGCTACCTGCACTCGTTTGTAGCCTCTTATATTTTAAATGCCTAGTCATCGACGCCTAAGTCAATGGGTGCTGACAGTCGCATTTTTCGTCAAGGCTGCAAGTGCTGCTTCTCGGCGATTGGTGAAAATAGGCGTGCGGCAATGAATCAGACTCTTCGCGTTGAGGCACTCACATTGGTAAATATCTAAAACCTCTTTCATCGCATGGTTCACCGCAGCGTGGCTAGTTTTGCCTCTGGCCGTGATGAGGCGCTCGCATCGCAGACCAGCCGCTCGCAGCAGAGATATTGAAAGTGCATGCAAACCAGCAGCATGCGCCCATTGTCGCATAGTGAAGCTCTTGCCTGTCCTCCTCACACTTCTCCCGCAAGGAGCGCTGAAAGCCTTGATTTTGCTTCAACGGCCACTTTTCAGCGGCTGCCCAGGCATAGAATATATAGGAGGCTATGACTCATTTCTCAGGAGCCACTCATTTCGGCGCCGTGGATCATGAACTGTGATTTAGTCGCTGCTTTTGATAAAGCAGTCATCGGGTTTGGTTTGCAGAAGAGTTGGCATATCATGGGAGGGGATTATGTAACTGTATATTAACTGATTTCTGTTGGTGTCGCATAATATAGCATGGAAAGTGATGGCCATTGCATGATAGTGGTTTCCTCTCTCGTGTTTACATGAATACTAAATTTTTTGCACTTATCTACAATTGTAAGGTACGTCGTGCATGCATTAAATTGTGTGCAGTCACTGTGCACAGAATTATTTTTGTATTGCGTGCATAGTATTCATGGAATGGTCGCACATGTATTACGTGAATGATGTATGAAGTAATGTACTGAAAATGTCAGCTGAACCGTTTGAGATAAGATTAACACCTCTGGTGTGTGTGCACACATTATTTGTATGGTACAGAATGCTGTAACATAGACATACAGTGTATTTTGAGAAACCTCTTTTCTATGTTCTCAGTACATTGGCCCAGCGCTGCAGTTACCATTGTTGATCAGCAGCGCAACCAATTTTACCATGCCACAACAGCAAAAAAGGGTGTACGAAAATGCAAGTAAAGTGCGGCGCGCACGCACTGCAGGCGGACCAATATAAATCCACCTACCAGGAGGTTTCCGCGAAATTCCGCAAGTAGGCTTTCCCTCATAGCGTAGTTTACAAAACGGGTTGACAGAGGTCGTGCTCAGAGAGTTATGAAGACGACAGGACGCATTCTTCGGATGTGGGCATTAAATATGTAACGCATTATGGAAGGATTAAAAAAGTTTGATTTTGCGTTGCGATTGTTAGAAGCGGGCCGTCGGCCATCTTGTTCGCAGCACGTGTGGTATGTGAGAAAGCCAACTTTCAGAATTTCGCACGAGGTGAATCTTAGCGGCGTCGGAATGCGATCGGTCCGCGTGATAAACGACAAAGAAGGAAGGGAATAAGACCTCTGTATTGTTTTCCTTGAGTCAAATTTTAACTCGATCATCGGCTAATTTGTCCAGATGTCGTGGTTTTGCCAGGGTCGAATTTATGAAAGTTTGCGCTTTATACGACCGCTGGCGAGTATTTGGGAATTCTCGAATATTCGGAAGTTCTGGAATATCAATTTCTCGAATAGAAATGCGAATCGAATATCAAACATATTCGATTCGTATTTTAATATTCACACACCCCTATTTAAAAGCAGTTCTCTGATTTCAGAGTGCCCCTATGATGGTGTGTCTTCATAAAGAACAACAAAATTCATCGTAGAAAATATTCTGAAAAGTATGAAGCGTCATTTCGAAAGTGATGTATTTTTTAAAACACTGTGTTAAGTGTACGTGGGAGTGATTCCCTGCTGGGAGTACGGACTGGGAACGCGGCCCATTAAAACAACTTTTCAGAAATAGATTTCTCGTTTCACAGAGTACCCTTGCAGGTGGCTGTTAGCTTACAGCTGGCGAGGGTTTTGAAGAAGAATGTGACGAAGTACACAATGTCATTTCGAAGCGATCTAAAACGCTGCGATAAATGTGTTCTTATGCCGGACATACCTCCAAAAGGCACTCTGTCCGCTGGGCATTTCCCTGAATCGTGCAAGCTTCTCGTGTAGTCTGACAGGCTTCCACGTGCACTACTTCGTTCGCAAGGTGCCTTTATAGTGTCTACCCAGACCCCCAGAAAAAGCATTCAAAAGTCCATGTCAACCAGTCAGAAAAGTACTGCCGTGGTGAACTATGTAGCATGCAGAAAACAAAAGTTAACACTTCAAGCATCAAATGGCAATCCCAAAATGATATGGAGCATGCTTTGATATTCTAACTCGTCTTACGCGATATGTGGAAGCGGTAAGTTTTTTCCCATTTATATGCTAGTGCAGCAACACCCTTTGTCAGCACATCATCTTTGCCACCTGTAATTTTCTTTAGATGTGAGATTTGAGAAGAGTTTGATCACCAAAGCATCCTCGGTTACTGTGTCCAAGACTGTATGTAGCATGCTTGCTTCCACGTTGTTACTATAACAAGTGGAACACATATAATTGACGTTTGAATAGGTTTTGATTATATAAGGGAATAACAACCTTGCACATCTACATTTACATACTGAGATGGCTCTTGATTTCTGCAGTGCCTCCACCAGCCCAAGCACCTGCTGTGAGGCCACCACCAAGCCAGCCAGCGCCAGTTATGGCACCTCCTGCTCAGATGTCAAGCCCATTCTTTCCCTCACCAGATGTCATCCTTAGCTTTCCACCACAGCACCCACTGCCGTACACATTTCCTGCCCAGTGTGCTGCACCAGCCCCGGCTGCTCCACCTCCAACGGTGAGTCAGTAGTAGTTTTTTTTTTCCTTGAGATTCCTTTTGCCAGTCACTTGCTCATTTTGCTGCGTAATGCTAGCTGAAAGTGCGTGGTAGTGATTGCTCTTGGAAAAGCAGGTTAGTGTTGACCCATTTTTGAAGTTTTCACCCTCTGTATTTCCTGGAGGCGTGCTGACCAGGTGGTTTACAAATATGTGAGCTTAGGTTCTGAAAGGAACAAGTGATAAAAGATTTCAGCAAGCATCTTGGCACTTGACGCTCTACATATATTGTGGCTGTGTTTCTGGAGAGTGGTTATTCTCTTTATAACATCTCAGAAGTCATTATGTTAATACAGTAGAACCCCGTTATAGTAAACTCTGATGTAGTAAAGTGAAACTGCGGTCCCCTTTCACTTTCCATAGCTGACATTTCTTTATATAGCAAAAATTTTTGAAAAGAAACTGCTGTAGTCCACCTGGTCATGGCGATGTGCTTACTGCGAAATGATGGCATCATGGCACGCGCGAAGTGTAGTATCGAGAGGCCAACACTTGAAGGCAAGTGGACACTGAAGACAATTAAACGGCACTTCATTAAGTGGCTTCACCACTGAACTTAAAAGTTGCAAGAAGAAGCCAACTATTCAAAGGCTTCTGAGTCATGAGGCAAAATATGTGGTTGATGCATGAAAAAAAAAGGTGAACACAGAAAGAAGGTGGCACTGGTCTCCGAGAGAAAAAAAACCAGTAAAGGTGGTGCATTGAGTACAGTTAAGCTGGTTATGACGGAATTGAGAAGATTCTGCTGTTCTTTTTTTGTTATGTGCACATTTTCGTTACAGCCAGTTTTCTCGAGAAAGCTCGAAAGGACTGTGCTGAAAGGAAGCCAGAATGAAAAATAAATGCAGTTGAAACGGTGTGGCAAATGTTGACAGTAAATCTGGCTACTTGAGGTTGTAGACACTCATTTCATGCTCACGTTGGCGACGTGAATGTGGCAGGACCCACCACCATCTAAATTGCAGATAGACAAAAACACGATGCCTCTGCATGTGGGGCAGGGAGAGTATGGGGTAGTCAGAAGCACCTACACCTTTCTGCATGCCTGTTGCTCATAAAAAAAAAAAAAAACTCTTGGTCTGCTCATCCACTGTTGCCCTCAAAAACTGACTCTTCACCTCGCGTTGCTGGTGTGCCCCCTGCCATCTCCGCTCCCGTTGCACGTCTGCTGTGAATTGCGGTCACAATCGAGCAGCAGCAATGGGCGTGCACTGCTTATCCTGTGCATTCTTTGCTACATCATGTTGTTTCGTGCTGCTTTTCGACATGGACTGTTGTAGTGCCACTTGATGTGACGCAACAAAAACAAAGGCTGCGGAGACAGCTGTAATTGCACAGAGGCGCGGATCACACTGAAGCACGGCATCTTGTGTCAACAGCGTTCGCTCATTGCAATTGCAGACAATCCTCTCATGATAGTTCGTGTCTTATCTCATGAAACTTTTGCGTAATTCGGCCAAATTTTTAATAACACAGCAGTAGCCAATGAATAGTTTGCATGGCGAGTTTGTTATTCCAAAGTCAACCGCTGCAACACCTTCTTTACATGGAGTAACCAAGGTGTTGGGGAATTGGGGAGGCTTGTAATATCAAAGAAGTCACTACATGGAGGTTTGTTACCGTAGTTACTCGAATGTAACGCGACTGCGAATGTAACACGAGGGGTGACTTTACATGCTGCCAGCAGGAAAATATAAAACCATGAATTTAATGTGAGGTTTAAAGACGCAAAACAAAGTACCTTCAATAGACATCGTGGCCAACATGTTTATTCAGCTTCCACGCTTTTGGAGGCTGAGTTCTCGAAAACAGTGTCCTCCTTTTCACTATCGAAGTCTCCCAGTAACTTCTGCCATATCTATGTTGTGCATCGCAGAGAAAATTCATTCCTCTTCTAAACCTTTGCACCCACCCCCAAAGCTCTGCGCTTCCTATCCCCCGAGCAACATCTCTAAATTTGCAACGAATCAGCTCGACACTGACCCCCATGAGACGTTTGCGCTGTTCAATTATAAAGCCCGCCACGTTTTCTCCAGCTTGACATGGTGGTTGTGGCAAGACCCACGAAATCCTTTGCGGTCGGGCTCACATTTAAAAAGCCCCTCCCGCTGCAGCCGCCATCCGCAGATGGTTGACTTGTTGAG
Organism: Amblyomma americanum; assembly: GCF_052857255.1. NCBI lineage: Eukaryota > Metazoa > Arthropoda > Arachnida > Ixodida > Ixodidae > Amblyomma > Amblyomma americanum. Next base: position 124,400 of record NW_027526901.1, on the reverse strand, counting down.
GTCATCTTTGAGCTGCCACAAAAAATTCCATACCTCTTCAGCTAACAGGATCACTTTTCTCTTAAAACGGGCGTCGTACTGAGCATGATGCGTTGCCATCGTGTGCACTGAATCAGTACACCGCGAGCAATGCCACAAGAACATGACGTAACAAAGCATTGAGCCCGTGGTCGCAACGAACACAAAAAAATAATAGAGAACAGTGCTTTGACTTTGGATAGATTCGGATTTGGCCTTTGTGGTACCCATGTTGCCTGCATAAGATCGCAAAACTGCGGAAACCGAAACCAAGTTGACTGCTTTGAAATGGCTGCACTGCAGCACTCCTTTAGGCCAATCGAAGTGCAGTATTTGATTTTAACGCGAGGGTAGACTTTAAGGAGAAAAAATTTGAGAAAAACTCGCGTTATATTCGAGTAAATATGGTACATCCAGGTTTAACTTGGTATTTTTTGCACTTGCCAGATTTTTACAACTCATGTGCAAGAGGCAGTCTGGTGGGCAGGTTGCCACCTGTCTTGGTGGACAAGTTGTGGTGACATCACAAGGTCACATCACTTATCTTGACCAATCGGAGAATTTCGTGTAGAATTACAAATTTGGTCGTGCCCCATGATTGGTCAGTGGGGTCACGTGACCCTGATGTCATCAGGGGATTTCATTAAGGAGAAGCCGGAAATTTTTTTGTGTGACGACGGCCTAAATACTGTCGCATTAAAAAGGAGAGAGTGTCTGGCATGATGCTGTTGATATCACGTAGCCTTGCAATCTTGCTTTTTCTTACCCCATGTTGCCCAATGGCAGTTCTGCTGGTTCCCTATCTTTCCTAAAGCATGATCTGCTGGTTCCCTTTCTTTCCTAAAGCATGACATGCTCGTAGCTGCTCCCACATTGTTGATCACGTGGGGAGTACCTGCGCAGCAGTGCAAGTTTGGGCAAAATTGTGGAGTTCGAAAAGGGCTGCTTTTGCTCAAAACTCTCCCTCATCTGGTCCTGTGGAGCGGTGCAAGTAGGCATCACTGCCAGGAGCTCGCGCAGCCAGCATGCGGGCTGGTTTCAGTGCTGACTGCGTGCATGCAGAGTTTGATACTATATCCCAGGGGTGGCCAAACTGTTTTCTCCTTGTGGGTCCAAGTGCAGCTTGTGACTCTCTAGCATCTGTATCCCCACCCTCCCATTCCTGGCTCTAAAGACAGCCAAACTTCAAGGTGCTTGCTTCACGATCGCTGCCTGAGTGAGTGGGATTCATTGTTGCTGTCAGCCTTGTTGCAAGAAATTTTTTAAAAATTGCCATGCCTCGCCCTTTAAAATTGAGGCTCTTAAAAAGATTATGCTCTTTACATATGCCTGTCTGGCCACCCTACTATCTGCAATTTGCAGTTTGTTGTAGAAAGTATATTTTGCATGAATAATGATAAAACAGCTTCGGGTGTTTGCTATGAGGTGTAATTTACTCTACCTGGGCTCGTTATAAGTTTGACTGTATTACTAGAAAAACTTAGCTTATAGTACAACTAATGACCATGATTTGAGCTTATTACTTAGGTTTGGACGGAGCGACAGTCTCTAGAAATCGTACACCAGTTTGACTTGCTAGTTCAATCGTGCACTTGGCTACTACATTGTTACTTTGGGCATTTTTAAACATGGCCTTCAAAATTGCAAATCCTGAGAGATGCGCAGTCATATTCTCAGTGAAGTCTTATTAAACACAGTTACCAAATTGGGTCTTGTCATCCAGCCAGAGTTTAGGCGGCATCATGGTGGCCTTGCAAAGTGACCGTAGGAAGCCAGCAGTCATTAACACTGTGAAAAATATATGTGGATAATAGTATTATTGGCTTGGAAGGTATATATCGGGGTCTATCCAAATCCATGACCTCTGAATGTCACTTTTGGAACTGTGCCATTTAAGCTATGGTACTGACCATCTGCTTCCCTACATTAACGAATAATAGTTCATTGATTGAATCTGCAGCCATGTTACCAAAACAAATATGTGACAGGACATTGAAAGTTGTTATTAGCTATAGGCTAGGTTGAATGTGCATGACAAACAAGTACATACTTGTGTAGATATACAGTCGTTCCCAGATATATCTAACTCGAAGGGGATCGCGAAAAAGTTAGACATATCGATAATTCGAAATATAATATATGCCCTTGAGATGCTTTTTCTGAAAAATATGTACCAACATGCCCAACTCACTGCATTAACCATGAGATGGTTATTTCAAAATTGCACACATCTCGGACAGTTTCTCCAGGATCGTGAAAAGTGGGAGCTTACTGATTTCTCCTACAAAGTCCAAAAAGAAACGAAAGTGCAGCTTTATGACCACCATATTTTATTTCGCTAGAAAAAAGTCCATGAGCTTAGCTTGCCTCTTCTCCTTGTTGATGGTATCCAAATCAGAAGGTCCAGTCCGTTCCATTGCTCCACAACAGTGACGACTGACACTGAATGTCGATGCAAGTTCAGCCGCAGTGCATGGTGGCTGGGTCTGTTTGCCCGAATCTTCGCCACTGCTCGGGTCTGCTTCCTCAGTGTCTATGATGTCAGCCACAATCTCAGCACAAGCACGATCTGCAATGGCTTGCACGTCGTCGTCAGCACTGACAAAATCTTGTGCTGTTATGCTGTCTTGGGCGGTGCCTGCAATCGCTGAGAACTCACGAAACTTGCTGACCAGCCATCCAGCGCCATCGTCTTTTGTGTCTAGGCATGTGTCGTCTCAAGCCACCACAAACTCTGCTTTGCGGAAGCAGTTCACAATTGTGCTCAGCTTCGTCATTTCAGGCACCAGCCAGCATCCGTATGGCTCCGAGGAGGTCCACCTTGAATTCGATTCTAACCCGAAGGTTGATTAGGAGCCTTTGCACCAGTCGGTGTCTATAACCAACCTTAAACGCTTTCACTATGCCCTGATTGAGAGGTTGAAGCTTCACCGTTCTATTTGGCGGCAGAAATTTGATGATCTCCTGCAACTGGCAGGCGACATGATGGGCAGAACAATGGTCGAGGAAAAGACAAGCCTTGCGGCCTGACTTCTCCAGTTCAGCATCCCACATTCGGAGCCACTCGGTAAAAAGATAGTGCGTCATCCAAGCCCTCTTATTAAATCCATATATACCCTGGAGGCGTTTCATGTTTTTGAAACAGCTTGGAGACCTGCTTTTGCTGATAACCAGTGGCAGCAGTTTGCATGGCCCATCCATATTTGCAGCGAGAAAAATCGAGATGCGCACTTTGCTGTTCTTTCCAGCATGGCATGCGCTGCCTTTCATGTGCAGAGTCTTAGTTGGCAGAATTTGCCAGAACAATGCTGTCTCGTCTGCGGTGAATATTTGAGACTGTGAAAAGCTATCGCAAATCTCTGGCCGCTCTTCCGACAGCCACTTCTTTGTATCAGTGCTGCTGGTTTTCACCTGTGAGGGTCTTTCCGACGATGCTGCCAACCAGTGCCATCAGTGAAGCTGTCTTCTCTGATGGCTACAGCAAACCATCTCAATTTCTCCATGAGCATTGGTCCACCGACAGCGATGTTTCTTGCAGGGGTCTTTAAAACCGAGGCGTACAAAGCTTGTTTGGCCTTGTCGTACGTCGGAGCACGCATACGACATGCTCCAGGGCGACTGGATGGCTCTGCCTTCAGCTTCACATCAGTTTTGTTCTTCAGGATTGTACTCAGTGTGTTGCGAGAGCTCCGAACGCATCGGCGACAGACTTTTTCTCACTGGCCTCCACCAATCGAATGATGTCCGCCTTTGTTGCCAAGTCTAAATTCTTGCGTTTTTTTTGCATTCATGGCTCTCGAAAATGTAAAACGTATGGCACCGCACAAGTCTTAAACAAACTCATATTGGCCTCGCAAAAAGGAAATGAAAAGAACGACCACTGTACCGTATCAGTCCAGTCATAAGCCCGAACAGCACCGACAGGGGTGATGGCCATATGGCTGAACCGTTGGTGACAGCTAGCTGACATCGCTTGTTTTGGCTACTCCGGTGGAGTCAGCCAACCAGCATGCAGAAACCTGGCGCCTACAGGCCTGCGGCCAGCACGGTTTCCCTCTTCTCAGCACCTTGCATGCCCCTAGGGCCATTCCAGTCTCTGTTCACACCCCACAAAGTTCTCATCACGTGACTCTTGTGCAGCTCCGCACGAAGGCGTCCAAGGCCAACGCCGCGCACAAGATGAGATTTCGGGAAGACCGCGAACTCTATTAGAAAAAGCCCATGTCCATGTGCATGGGTGTGCAGTGATAGAAGTCCACTTCCAGGGTGGGGTGTGTTAGGAGAAGCGCACTTGTGGGGGCGTGGCGTGGCATGGAGTTCGGTACATCAAATTTGGAGCGCACGGCAGTTCGATAAACGCAAACATATTTGCAATACTTTTACATGAGATTCCCAATGAGATTTAACAGCTGTTCAATATAGGCAGTATTTCGATATATCCGGGTCAGAGATGTCTCGAATCGACAGTATATGAGGATGCACCGGTTGAAGTTTCAAATTTCTGGTGAGCGGGAGGCCTTCATGCCATAGTTGCACGAATACATAGCATTATTTTTTTCATTTCATTGGTTTCAGAACACAACTCGCATTATATTTGTATGCAAGGTATGAATGTAGCATGTTTTTTTTCCACCACAAGGACAAAGAGAGAGAGAAAAACTTTTATTTGATCCATTAAGGGTTTAGCGTTCGATCTTCGTCTTCATCGCTGCAGACTCTTGACCTTCAAAGCAGGGTTGGGCCCCTAGTCCAGGCCTCCACTGAGTCGCGCTGCTATAAATGTACAAAGAAGCTGGTGCGGGCTGTTGAATGAGAGGGCGCTGAAAAAATTGAGTGGAGTAGGGAAAGGAAAGGAGGGCTAAAGGACATAGATCTGCACATTATGAAACACGAAGCAGCAGTGGCACAACGGTGACGGTAGTCGCTGATGCATGGGAGGCTGTGTCTGTTATGCGTTGGAGGCTTTGCTGCGCTCAATGGTTTCTGAAGTGTTGTCTTGGATAACATTGATGTATTTTCTGTTGCTTCTGCACTTTTGCGTGCCGTCCACTTGGCTGTGGTTGCCTTTAATACCCCTGTCACACGGGACTTCTTCTCGGCCTTTGCCGTAAAGTTGTCTTATTGCACTAAAGGAGGAAAACCGAAAAGGAGCAGCGACGCTGCTACACGGCAAATCCAAAGGAGCTAGAACGCGGCCTCCGTGAATGCCAAAAGTCATTGCTGTGTGTGAAGCGGCACTAGTAACATTATGAAATAAAGCAGACGGTAGCACTTCAGCTAAGAGTGCATTCGTTTATGTTGGAAAAAGTAGCTATCACGATAATAAACGAGCGTTCTGACGGTGAGAAACGGATATTTTGAAACAAAGTTTCTTTTTTTTTTCATCGTTCTCGGTCCGACCACGGTAGGCGCACTTTTCCGTTCGGCTCCTCGTTGTGTTCGAGAAGCGTGCTTTGTTGCTTGTGTCTTTTTGCACACAAGAAAACTCGAAACACGCACTCAACAAAGAGCAAACGAAGAAAAAACAGCAAAGCGAGATGCGCAAGCACGTGTGTGTCGATGCGGCTGCTGAAAAGCGTTCAAGTCCTTTCTTAGCAGTGTGGATGTCTTTAGTCATAGCCTCCTCTACGGTTAAGTGCACTGTAACGCAAAATTAACCATTGAATAAGATAAATTAGATATTTTTTACGGTTTCAAAACTCAAAATTGCGTCAATTTTTTATTCTTTGAGCTCGCTAGCTGGCGCTGCCGTCTGGGTTGCTCCTTTAAGCAACTTTAAGGCCGCTGACGGCCGCCTTTATTGCTACGGAACTTTATCGCAAAGGTCTCGACGCTTTGCCGTGTAGATGCGCGTCACGCGCCTTTGGGGCAAAGGACCTTAATTTCTAAGACCTTACAAGTGCCCGTGTGACGGGTATAACAGGCCGAGATTGCATTGCAATCGTAGTGTGTGTGTTATTGTGAATACAGTGTTTCTATAACTGGGTCTAAGTGTTTCTATGGCAGGAATTCAATGATTTTTACAATGTCATATGATATTCATGGTTGTCACGATTCTTTCTGGACCAAAGCAAAAGCCTGCATTCTACTCTTCATTGCGGCACTTTTATTTGCAGAAGTGGTGGCATTGTAAGGTTTTTGCATGAGATACCATTTGCTTCACATGTGGTTGAGGAAGGCTGTACCTTCTGCTGGAACTGCAGATGTTTTCGTCAATAAGATCTCCTTGCTTCCTGCGTCATCTTTATTGGCACTGTGACAAAAGATGCCTGCTGGGTTGTTGGTGTTGTGAAAGCATTTTAAGCAAAGGATGTGCCCTCTTCTCTGTACCCAGAAAAGATTCCAAATCGTCAGTCAAGGAAATTACTGGGAGGCTTAGCAGTCTAATGTGTAGAAGTTGCTTTGTATATATCAGATAGTGAAATGAATGTCAGAGAAGTTATGAAAAGGAAACCCATTTAATGACATGTCTGTTTTCATCAGTATCCATCTTGTACAGGCTACAGCAGACAGGCGGGGTTGCACTCTTTTGCTGGGGCTTGCACGGGGAGATTGGTGCTTCGTTTTGTCCTGCTGGGATGTGCATTTTTCTGGGAGACAGAGCTCAAGTTGGAAGTGGATTTTAAGAATGCTGTTCATTTCTGGTCTGGTGCCTTTGTGATTATGCAGCAGACGCAAGCTCAAAAGCCCCCCTACTACCCTGGAGACACAATCTACTATAACACACAAAGCCAACAGCACAAGCAGCGGCCCACACCTCTTCGGAGGCCTAAAGCAGCCATTCCCATTGTGCCTCCTCCAGAGTGTCATGGCACAGTGCAGGTTGGTGCAGCACCCAGCTGTAACCATACTTGCACATTGCACACTTTATTGTAGCACTCTGCTTTGCTGGTGGAAGTTTGTGTGCATGGCTGCTTTCTTGGGTGTAGTGGGCTATTCCCACCTTCGTGGTTACAAAGGGTGGTTTGTTTTAGCACTTATGCCATTTATGCTGCAGCTATGCATGTGTCCTGCTATGATCTCTGGCCACTTCCATTTTCTTTATTTTCGTTTGCACGATGGTGTGTCAGGGTCTGACTTGGAAGCATGAAGCTCATGATGGCTGGCGGGTTTTGCTTGGATGTGGCTTGCAAGTACTTTCTGATCTTCAGGTCTTCTGCTTTTTTATTGTTTGCTTTATATGCCACCTTTGCGTTGCTTGAGCCTGACTGGAAAATTGCATTGCTTGTAACAGCTTAAAAGTAATGCTTCATTTAAGTGGAAGGAGGACACCCAAGCGCTGGCGTTTAAGGGTACTGTAGAACCTGAGTGAAAAAGCTGTTCTGATATAAATAGTAGTCATTTGCTTGAGCATCAGAAAGGGCTAGAAGGAACATCAAATTTTGCAGCATGATTTTACTGAAATTTATCTGTTTAAATGTTCGAAGTGCATGAAGCAGATAACCATTCAAATGGCAAAACACAGATTGTGATTCATACTTTGTCAGTTATATTTCTGTACATTGCCTTTTAATCTTTTTGGCAGTGCTGTCATAGCTTGTACCCTTATATAGTGTGCTGCTGTGTTCCCGCCTTGTGAACTGGCACGGTGGCTGCATTCCTATGGAATTGAAATGCTAGAGGCCCGTGTACTGTGCGATGTCAGCGCACGGTGAAGAACCCCAGGCAGCCGTAATTTTCTGAAGCGCTTCAGTATGGCATCCCTCATAACTTGAGTCATACGGGAAATTAAATCCTAAAACCTAAACCTCACATGTGAAGCAATGCGAGGCCAGCAATACTGGCAAGTTATGCGTTCATCTGCCAGTCAAACGAGTTGATACACTCATCTTTGGTACTGTGCATCAGTGCACATTATTTGCCATAAATCACAAACAACAGTATAGTCTTGGCTGATATGTTGGTGGACATTTTGAGGGAAACTACCATTTGAGGCACAATAATTGACCACACATATGCAGTAGAGCCTTGTCAATTCGAAGCCCATTGTACAGCCTAAAATATTCGAATTAGGCAGAGTTTTGAATTATCCAAAATCAAAACAAAACGGAAAAGTCAAGTGCAAAATGTTGTTCAATCAATTGCAGCACTTTACAGTCATCACCATTGTACTCTACAAAGTTTTGGTAGATGTTTAAATTTCCTCTCATGGCGGTAGCTCGTTTTGACTCATCATAGTCGCCGCGCCACTGCCAGTTGGCTGAAATTCTGTCACTCTGGTCTCAACGTCCACAAAATATAATTGCGCATCTCTCTTTGATGCAACTCGGTCATTGTCAAAGCTTTGCTGTTTGCTGGCGCGTTCATACTCATACGATGTTCTCAGTGCACAAGCGTGAGTGGCAGCCAGTGTTGGATACGTAAAGGTTAGTGGCATAGCTCAGCTCTAAGGTGCATGTGCCGAAGAGCGGCTGCTTTGAGTTGAAAAGGAGCTACGAAAAGAGAGCACGTGCAGTCCTTCCGGCTAATCAGGGTCTGGACATGGCACGGCGTTGTTTGTATCGACATATTTGGCGCTCGTGCTCGCGAAACAAAAACTACGCTCTTTGTTGGAGCTGGCACTGCCAAGCATGTCGACGCCACCATATGGTGGTCCGGTGTCAGTGAACTGCAGACGGTCGCTTTGGCCGGCATGACGTTGCAGTGCTGCGTGCAAAGTCATCAGTGCCGCCACTTTCTGCGCTATAATACGTGAAGCATCGAAGGGTCTGATTAAGAGTCGCTCTGCTTAATGCACGTTGCACTTATCATGAGCAGCGTTCCGCTGCATTACCAGTGGAACTCTAATGCTACCGATTTTGTGGTGAAATTGGCCATTTCCGCTTTAGCACCTTAGGTCTTTGTGTTAACACATGTGCAAGCTGCCAATTCAAATAAATTGCTAAAATTTATATTACAATTTAAAGCACCATATAAATTCTACCAATTAGGATTTTAAATTACCAGAGTTCAAAGTATCAAGGTTTTACTGTAGTATATGTGCTGCAAAAGTCTCAAAGTCTTCTGCCCACATTAGTGAGTGCTAGAAGAAAAGCTTGGGTGAGCTGGTATGCCGTTGATACAAACAGTGTGAACTGGCACAGGGACGAAAGGAACACACACACAGATGAGCGCTGACTTCAAACTAAGATTTTATTGCTTGCACTGTGGAAATAAACAAGTCTGCACCTAAATGACAGAAAGCATGACGAATAATGACTGGCTCAAAGTTCAACAGTCTGCTACAACTAATTACAATATGATTAGTCCAAGAATAAATTGGATGATGGAAAGGTGACAGTTGAAGGATGCATGGATTTTGTTATTTGAGGAACCCAAAAGGCATTCCACAAAACATTTTTTTCCCCTGCTGTCAGTTATCAGGTCTGGGCAAACATTGACGTTGTATAAGCCAAATGTTTTAGACAGACTGCTTGAGTAGAGTTCAGAATTACTTAGAGCCTGGTAAATATTGGATGTAACATTAAATTTGGCTTTAGTAAAGCAGCCAAAGAATGAATTTTTTGGCCTGAGAGTTGTTGCTGCTCAAGCTTTCATATACCTGTCAAGGCTACAAAATTTTCTGGGAGGCACCTGAATTTCGACCAAACGTCATGATCGTACTGAAATGACCTTATTTTCACCAAAAATTACCCCCTGCTATTTGGGATATATTTTCTTCAAAAATACGTGAATATATATGCAAACCATACTTATTTATTGTACTATTACAATGCACTGCCAGCATCACTATGGGGCTATTTCATGTTTTTGACAAATTTTTCTAAAGCAGTGAAGTCTAAAAGTTGAGTTTAGTGCGGGAGCTGCTTTTTAAAATTTTTCGTAGGTTAAGCGCATTTCTGTTGAGCTATTATGGCAAGTTTTTAGCTTGTTCACCATTTGTCCCGAGATAGTTGGCAGATATTGTAATGAAGTGAATGGCAGGCAAAAAGGGTTGGGATTCGAGAGCATGGTGTCCACCTGAAAGCATCGATGCCTGTGTCAAATGTGCACAGAGCTCATAGATAAGAAGAACACTGCAGTGTACTGCCTGCAATACCATCTGCACTGCTAAATATATGCATCATTGCAAGGAATGAGTTTACATGCATGCACTCTCCAAACCAGGCTCCTGTTTCAAGCCCTGCTTGTTTTGGGAATACAACGCCTGGTTCTGTTGTGCAAGTTAGAATGCAGACCAAGGATGGCAGTGCTCGCAAGCTAAAATAAATGTGCAGTAGGTAGGAGTGCTTTAGAATATCCTTAATGGAATTCTCTGATAAATTTTTTGTTGCAGTTATTTGTTCCCCCCACTTTAATGCCGTACTAGCATGCGGGTACACTGATAAATAAATGTGTGCTGCTTGAAGGATATGAAGTACATTTCATTCAGTTTAGAGTAAGTTTTATGTTAAGAAATAACTCAAGAAAAATATTCAGCTTTTTTTTAGCTGCAAAGAAAGTCTTGGACTGTGCATACTTGTATGTAGATTGCATGCAGCACATTTTGCATTTTGTTGTGTGCGAGTGTGAGTCTCAGAAACTTGTGTGCATGGTCATGCTTTTGTCCGATTTTGTGACTTTCTTTACATCCTCTTTCTTAATTATAGGAGGGTACCTGTGAAGCGGATGGTTCTGCAACCCACGTGAGCAAGTCAGATGACGACCCTGATGACAGTGGAGCCGTTGTCACGGAATCGGCTTTGCAGGAAGGGCTGGCAGGACAGCAAGCTGTTGAACGATTGTAGCAATGCCCATGTCATTATTGCCCCAAAGTGCCACATTGCTCCTGCAGTGTATTCTTTGCACACCACTTCCTGAGAAGTTGTCAACGGCTCTTCCTCATCCCTATGTGACGTAACCTCAGGCGTACCACAGGGAAGCGTACTTGGACCCTTACTTTTTCTAATCTACATTAACGACCTTCCCACTAACATTTCATCCCGTTTACGCCTTTTCGCAGACGACTGTGTTGTTTACCGTAAGATCGCTTCTGAGACTGACCACCTGACCCTTCAAAATGACCTTGACACTATTGTTGATTGGTGTCAAAACTGGCAAATGATTCTTAACCCTAATAAATGTAAATCAATGACTTTTAGCCGCAAGCATGTTGTTTTAAACTTCATATACTCTATAAATAATACCTCTCTATCAAGGGTTACGTCGTACAAATACCTTGGAATTCAGTTCACACCAAATCTTTCTTGGTCTTCTCATATTTCTGCAGTCTGCAACAAAGCGTCGAGGACATTAGGTTTCATACGCCGGAACCTTCGAAACTCACCTAGCTCCGTTCGAAAACTTGCATATTTTACATTTGTTCGCCCACAGCTGGAATTTATCTCACCTATATGGTCTCCCCATCAAAAATATCTCATAGATATGCTCGAGTCCATTCAAAGCAGAGCTGCCCGGTACATTTTTAGCAATTATAGTGCCCTCGCAAGTGTATCCCAGCTTAAATACCTTAATGACATACAAATACTTGAAATTCGTCGCTCCATTTCACTTCTGTGTTTATTCCATAAATATGTTCACACCCGTCCTTCGTTGTTACCTCTGGCATCACCTTTCCGCTCTTCACAACGCTTACACAATCAACTCAGCTTCAACCGGATATATGGGAAGACTCTGTCGTTTAATTCCTCTGCATTACCTAGAGCAATAAAACTCTGGAATGATCTTCCTGACAACATAATCTCTTTCATTGATCCTGGTGAGTTTAAAAAACATCTATGTATACATTTATTGCCATAGTGATGTTCGAAATGTACAACAGTTTCATTTGTTCTTAAAGTTGTTTCGTGTCTGATGTTATTTTAACTCGGTTTTGTATAAATTTCGTGTTCCTTTCTTGTATTTGACTTGTACCGCGTTCTTGCACCGATATTATGGTTTTTTTTTCGTTTTTTTTTCCATCTGTATGTACATCTGTATTTGCCCCCCTCACCCAATGCTCTTCGGGGCCTGTGAGGTACTAATAAATAATAAATAATAAGTGCTTTCCTTCTGTGTCATTGGACACTGTATCACGTCCCTGCCTCAGTTATTTGAGGTCCTTTCAAGCAAAAGAGGTGTGTCAATGATGGCATTAAAGAAACGAGATCTATTTTCAATATAAGAGGTATACTATACAAAGCAAAGGGGTCAAGGTTGTCTGTTTCTCGTTCAAAAATTATCTATTTGTCGCTTGTTTGTGATGGCAGCTTCATGAGTATGGTAATGATTTTTTACCTATTAGAATGCTGACATAATCTATGAAGGCATTATTTAGATATTGCACTGTAAATGACTCCTGAAAAGGTGGCACTTCAGTGCACTCTTGGTTGAGTTCAAAGTGTCAAATATTGAATGCAATGGAAGCATAATGAAGATGACATTGTGGTATACTTAACTGCTCATGGACTTTTTGAAAGCTTAAGTTATTATGCAATCTTCCTTTCGCTTTCCTTTTTTTCCTTTTGTGTGCTTGGTGCCTCTTCATTTCTTAACTTTTTGTGGAATCAGCTAGCACAGAAAAATCTTGTTAATTTGACCTTCTTTAATTCATGAATTCTGAAATCCAAATAATTCAAATAGCTCTCATGGCTCTAGCCAATGCCAGTGCTAGTATATGGCATCGAACACTCGTTAATAAGTATGCTGCTGGGACTGCACAGATTAATTCAGATGGGCACCTGAAGGTGGGCAGTGTTGAGGTATGACTGGCACGGCAAACGATTGTCCAGATATTCCTACTCAAGGCAGGCGTACATGAGTATGTGCCTCTCAGTGTAGTTACCAACATGTATTCCCTAAGGCAAGTCTTAGTTTTAAGATTAATAGTAACTAACATTAAAGTAGCCAAAATTACATATAGAAAATATGATAGAGAAGACAAAATTATATGAATGTTGCTCTTCACTGCAAAGAGGGTCATGAAAAGACCTGAATGAAAATTGAGAACACCACAGTGAGCCATCAAGAGAAAAACTACAGCTATATTGTTAAAGAGATTGAAGTTTCTAAGGAACAGAAGTTGATGATACCCTAGCTAAAATGAAAAAACAAACATGGGCAAGATGTGCAATTCAAAGAGAAGCTAAATAATGGTCCCTTACAGAAGCAAGGTGGATTCCAAAGTATGGCAAACACGGCAAAGGGTCAGGTGGGCAGATGAGATTGAAAATTTGCTGTGGCAATGTGGCTGACACAGTATAGGAATTAATTGAGATATTATAGAGACTCATTTACAGTAGTGGATATCGTCAAGCTGATGATTGTGAACAAATGCTGTGCAACGTTCACCAAAGAATACATGCATATTTCCTTGAGGTGCTACATTCACATTAGTACATGCATACTAAATGCTGTCAAGTTTCTGTACAAAACATGCATGCAATGGGCCGATGTATTGCAAGTGCTGAAGTCTGAAAAATCCTGCACATAATTTCAAGTAAAGCATGCGAAATAATCACAATACATTGTTTTAAAGATAAATGCCTCTGTATTTTTAAGCCTGGTGTTTCATGCCTCTGGTCAATGCAACATTTGTTTCACTTATTTTTCAACAATTAATGCTTTAACTACTTCAAGTGCACCGCTTTCTCTTCATATCAGGCCCTGATGACAGGACAGAACCAAAAGTAGCTTAAGTGAGACTGTCAAATTAGTGTTGAGACAAAATGTGGAGATTTTAGGCACCAACAAGAAATGCATTATAAGCCAATAAAACAATTTTTTTTCTGGGTAATCTTGGCAAGCTTCAAAATGAAACCTCAGTGCTTCACCATTTTCATTCCTTGAGAAAATAATCGCCTGAGGGGGCCTACATGTGCCACTCCAATGCCACTAGCAAGTTACTGAAAAAACTTTTCGACTACTTTTGCAAAGTACAATTTGTCACCTAGGGCCATAAGGATACAAGGAGCAACATCTGGTGTAATTTCAGCCAGTATTTTTTGAAGGTGAAGCTGTCCTTTTACAATGTGATCGGTCATGAGCGCTAGCGAGGTAGAAAATTTTTTTGGCAACTGCAAAAACCATCTTATTTGCTGTGTCCATAAAAGACACTATGTTCTCAATTTTTATGGCCAATCCTGTTGATGACATCAGAGCTGTTAAGTCTGTTTTGTTTGGCCTGCAGTGCTCTTCACTATGAAATATATGACCAAACACTGAAGCTCTGGAATGTTTTAAAACTGGCCCATTCACAACGCTGCCAATGTTAGATTTGACAAACATGATTTGACAAAGAGGTGTAAAATAGAGGTTGTCGTTTTCAGCTCCTAAAATACTTAAAAGGATGTGTACTATGGTGGAAAGACAGGCTGAAAAACAAATGAATCCCAAAGTACCTGCAGAATTAAACATAAAACTAAGTACGTTCCATGCTGTGAAGGAGTTGTTTATAAAATTCCTTTTTCCTGCGGACAAGTATACATTGGCCAGAAGAGTCGTATTAACATGCATACTAGTACATTGGAGGCTAATAGACCTACTAATCTAGTCCATCATGGCAGAGGCTGCAAATCTTACTTCCCTACTTTCATCACAGTTAACTAGGGAGATTATGGAGGCTTTTCACATAAAGAAAAAAAGTAGATTGTGCGTTAGCAGCCCGTCGGTTTGCCTGCATGACAGTGAGGTTCGTTTCCTTGATTCCACGTAGCTACACGTCTGTTTGCTTTGCTATCTTGTTTGTTTGCACTCTTTATATTCCCTGCTTCCTGTGAATAAACCTTCAGTTGTGAGTTAGCGCTGGTCCTGTTGTTTTCTTTCCTTTAGCGCTATTTTCGCTTAAGTATGCATCACCAACTCGCCTGTCTTGCCATCGTGTTGAACGGCATTCTTTTTGTTTTTGAAGTTCTAGATGACGACGAAGAGAATTATGTTTGCGCTTTGTGCACGAAGAGGGTAACCGCCTCCACGTGGTGCCAGTTGATGATATTGATGAATTTAGGCCCCAAAGCACCATGGACTTCGACAATAGGATATTGTATTCAGTGATGTGGCGGAACTCCACGAATGAAGAGAACACGGGCACATACAGTGCTCAAGTTCTTATGCTGGAAGCGCTAAAAGCATGAAATGCTTTTAGCGCTTCCCTTGACAGCAACCTTGGGATGAGTTTGTGCCAAAGTTACGAGAGAACCTAGAGGGGAACAAAAGAGAACATCTGGGCAACCAAGAGGCGAATCTAAACGACCTTGGGAAACCACGTCTGCTTAAGCGACTCCTGATAAAACTGATATCCCCACCCACCTGAACAGAACAGATATGGCTCCATTGCAGCTATTTCCCCAATGGTCACTGCAAGAGCAGATACACACTGTCTACTCTATCCATGGCACTGAATTCAACGAAAAGGTGGTCTTTATCATATCCAGATTCACTAGTGTAATAAGTGTCACAAAAAAAGGAATGCTGCCAAAAGCTGGTTGTGTCTGTTCCTATCAAAGCACATGATTATAAAAAGGCACCGTATGCTTACTGTGCCAGTAAGGTCCTCTCATTATTAATGTTGAGTAGTCTTCGATTCATTCGTACTGCACTGCAAACAATTGATTTTAAGAAAGGTGCACAACTACCTCCCCTCTCGGTAGACTCCTCAACCCCACAGTGAGAGAAGAACGTGCCCTAGCAGAACTGAGATGCCTTTGAGCATGGTGCTACTTTCCTTCAATACATTTCATGCATTCACCTACTCTCAGGGATGGGTTTTATTGTGATTTTTTTTGTACAGTGTCTTTTGCTGCAGCTAATAAAAATGGTATGTTTTCTCGTCCACCGCACCGAAGCTGGATTTTTGTTATATTAATTTGTTGCTATGCGACATTTTTATTTCTCCTTAGCCCCTTATTCAATTCTTCACGGTTTCTTAGTGCTCATGGTATCTGAATCAAGCTATGCAAAAACACCTGTTTCCTCCGTGTCAAGTTTCTGCAATAGTTCTGCTCTACTATGTTTCTGAAGATTGTAATAGCATGCATCAAGGAATAGGACTAGCGATCTAATATGGTTCAAATTGAAGGCACAGCGCACAAAGGACAGGACTAAGAAAGAGACAAACACGCTGCTGTGTTTGCAATGCAGATCTAATATGTCTTATAGGAGCAGGTGCAAATTAATCGATAATGCTTTCATTCATACAAGCATGCTAGCAAGAGATGGCATTTGTGGCAGTTGACATTTGAAAAGACTGCACTTACATCAGATCTTTCTACTACACCTGGCTTGTGCAGTTGTGGTGAGGTTTGAAATTAGTGTCCAACAGTCAGTTACTGTGTGCTTTACCTTTTTTTCTCAGTTCCACTTGACTGGTGGCATCATCATTTACGAAGGCCAAGTCGAGAAAATATTGACCAAGAAGAAGCCGACATTGGTTTGCAAAGATACTGCTCAAGCTGTGTGGAGTAATGAAGTGCTTGCCACCAAAAGCTTCAGTGGCGCAGTTGCTCCTAAGCAGTGGGCATTGGGGGAAAAACAAAAGCAACCTTTGACGCCACAGAAGATGTAATTCATGATAGGTAAGCAGAGCGTTCCTGCATGTTGATTGTGCTCATAAAAAGACTACATGTGACTTTGTTATTTGTAGCAACAATGAAACACAGGGGCACTATAAAAGGAGTAGACATTTCTGAGGCTGTGCGGAATGTGCCTCAGATGTTGACAGAAAAAATACAGGACGTTAAGAAGGCACTGCGGAAATTTGATGTGTTGAATGCTTTCAAGAAATAAAGAAAAAGTAAAGTGTTCTGACTGAGTGATGCTCTCTACACCTGCTTTTCGTACCAGTACAAGCCGAAACCAGCTACTGTGGGGATCAATGAGGACTATCTGCAGCGGGGACCAACTGAAACCAGTTGCAATGGGGAACAACTGGGAATTGTTCCATAAATCATTTTAACTGGAACCAGTTAGAGTTGGATTCCCGGTTAGATTCCCAGCTGGAAATTTTTACCAGGGTGTGTTCGAAGATCAATAAATGTAATCCGGATGGCCCATGAAACGAGAAGGCACCCCCTGCAAAAAATAAAAACGTAAGGGAAATGCACGCTAACCTGACCTTTTTCAGAACTGTGCACTCTTGTCAAGCTATAGTCACTGCAGTTTCAGCAATAACAAACAGGAAGCAAATGAATTGAAAGCCCAGTCGGGATACCTAATCGAGCGTGCTCGTTGTTTGATAACAAGCCTGTGCCAGGGTTGTTAATGCGCAAACGATCTCGCAGCGTGACACAGCACTGTGGAGGCACTGAGGCGCTTACTGACTTGCTTATTCGGCTGGCTGGCAAGCGCACGAGAGTTCCGCTGAAGAAGCCATCAACTGGCATTCGCATAGTCCACTCCACTGTAGTTGTCTAAAATGGGCACAGTCCACTGCAGCAAAATATGTCGAGGCGACTGCTTTCGCAGGTGAATTGCTGTTGTCCACATAGTATGGCACATGCCCACATAGGCGGATTGGCCAAGAATTAGGGGGCACAGGGGGTTTTTGAGGTAAATAATTCCTGGAAGAAATAAAATGAATGGTAAGGACGGAAGAAGTAAACAAAAAGGAACAACGAAATGAAACGGGAAATTCATAACGCACGCAGGAGATCGAGACTGATGTTTAGAGCCGAGTGAAATTATAATTGTAAGAATAAAAATAATATTAGAAAAAATTTTTAAAATTTAACAACGTGAGTTGCTCCTCAGCGGAAGGTATCCGGCATTCTCGAGCCATCGTCGTCGTTTCGGCGAACACTGTGGTCCCGCGCTACCCCAGAGAGCGGCCGTGCCACGGTGCGCACGCGTTCCCGCAGGCATACTACATTGCTTTTTACCTTTCACCCTATCTTTTAGGCTCCCTTCAACTCGCACGTGGCACTGATTTTATAGTTGCAATGAAAGAACTGCGCGATCGAGTCACGGACGGCGTAGAGCCAAAAACGCAGTCAAACGCTGACTTTGCCTCGTTCGCGCAGATCTTTGCATCTATATAAACCAACCAGCCCGACAAGTTCTACTGAAGTAATTATAATGTCCGGGGTGCTAGCAATCAGACCCGCGCAATTTCCGCTCATTTATTCATGCAGCCACTTCTGCTACGCAAGCAAATGGACAACACAGGCGTCGCACCTTGAGCTTGGCGCTACAGTTCTTTAATATATAGAGTGCAAGAACGTAGAAAATTAAAGGAGTTTTTACCTGACACAAAGTGGTCGCTGCAGACGCACGAGTTGGCTGTCACGGAGACCAATCAACATTCACATAGCACATTGCCTGCGCCCACTCTGCTATTTTGGCTTCATGCGTGAATGCCGCAGGGAATCTAAAAAAATCTTACTTTTCGTGGCTTTTTTGCTAGAATTAAAGCATCCCACTGAGGCGCATTGTTGCGGAAACCCGCCAGCGATTCCAGAAGCACGCAAAACGCAGAGTTGGCGAAAGCTTCACCGCAGCAAGCGATGCACCGATCGCGCGATGCAACCAGCCGCACCGCTCAACTGACCGACGAACCACCAAAAAAACATGGCGGTCGCGCGTTTCCCGCCAAGACCTACTGAACTAGAGACCTGCACATTTGGCACTGCTTCAGCGCGCACGTTCTAGTTCATGCTTTTTGCCGCTAGGGAAGGGCAGCTGCGGGCGGTGTGGCGCTACAACTGACATGCGAAGCAAGACAGAGTTGATTATTTTACTTTAAGGATGTAAAAGTTTTTTTCATTTGGTTACGTGTTAAGTATTTATCATTCATCCACTGTCTTAGCAAAGACTCCAGAAAGTCTCACGCATGCGTGCGCGCAAACAAATTATTCACCGCTAGGGTTTTAAGAATTAAAATGTCATATTTGCATTTTTCATTACTAGGCTTCAAAATAATAAGATAGGACAAATGAACAGAGAAGTAATAAGAGGAGAGTAATCATTTGTCGAAAGCAGAGAGTGATTATTATGATGATTACCCATATGAACAGGTCAATCGAGCGCCCTCACCGGCCAAAAAGTTAACGAAAGTTGGTGCACACAGTCTCATAGCACCCCGCCAAATGTGCAGGGCTCTAGTTGGTTAGGTCTTGCCTCCCGCAATGCACTGCGCGCGCATGCGCAGAGTGCCACAGTGAGATAGTCCTACGTGATCGACGAGACATGGTATGAGTGTTTTCCGTTTTTTCTTACTATCCTCCTGATTTATAGACTTAAGCAGGTAGGCGCGAGTCATCTATTGACACACTTTGGGCAAGCGTCCCCCGCCGCACTTGATATGTTTAAGCGGTGACTAAATTTAGGATGCTGGAGAACTGACCGCGTCATCTCGCTTCAGGCCGCTGCGTCGTGGAACACGTGTTTATCTCTTTTTGTGTCTAAAAACGGGGCAGCAACCCGTAAAGGAGACGCTTCAACTAATGTTGTCACCCGACTGTCATGACGCGTCATGGGTGTGCAAACTGTTGTAACTCTCTCATTTTCTCTGGTTTCCGGGAAAGGCTCAGTATGCGCCTTGCTTTGCCATGTTTTGTTCTTTTTGCATCGCTATATATTTATAGCATCCCTTCCAAGAGCATTTCTGATTGGCATATGCCACTTTTGGCAGCGTGGTGCAAAAAGTGCGACGCATACCGACGCGGATCTAACGGGAGGAGCATGTGAAACCGGTTCAAAAGCGAAGCTGGGTGATTTTGCCCGTCAGGTCGCGCCCCTTTCGCATCACGTTGTTTACACCACGGAGAGGTCTTTTCTGGAGTGTGAGAGCTCAGAAACCCGGGAGCTGATAAGCAACGCTTCCTTGCAACATATAATTTGCGAAAATTTGTATTTCTGCATTCGTACTCATGTTTTAGGGCCAAGCCAAGTATTCCATGCTCTCTTTCCGACGTTCCCACGGTGGATTTAGTGCCCTTTAAAAAACTCGCATAGACAGTGGCGCCAGCTTTCTCTCTAGTTACCTAATATTTAGAAACTCTATGGCTGGATTCGTTGATTGCGTCAAGTACGGGGTCATGTACCGGACTTTTTTGTGTGTCCTAAATCGAGGGTTGTAGGCGTGCGCATTATAGCAGTGTGCTTGATCGTTTTCTCGGGCCCTCTGCAAAGTTTTCATGTCATGCTCATAGCCTCCATGTACGTACTTGTCCCGAGTAAGACTGGTACGCAGCACACCACTCCTAGACTCGCACAGCTGTCCGCTGCCCCTGGAGTTGTCATATAGGGGCTCATTTTCTACCGTTTTTCTCTTGTTGGTAAACTACTAGGGCTGGCTTCTTGCGGGCCATTCGCTGCCAACTCCGCTGCCCCATACGCTGTATATGTTCGTGAATGTTCTGCCACTTGTTTGTTTGTTTGCAGTGTCCATTTGGTACTAATACAACTCAAATAGACGTGCTTAAAGACTTCACGTGCCCAGAACCCCTCCTGCATTTCGCTGAGGCAACGTTCATAGGACAGTTTGGCCACGGCCTCTCGTGCTTCAGAGGAGGAGCAGCCCAATTCACCCTGTACTGCCTTATTCAAAAATGCCGGCACCTGTTCGTCATTGTCCGAAGCCCTTTCTCGAAAACTTGTCTGTAATTTCGGTCAGTTGACAATTCTATGCCCAGGTATTTGTAGGATGACCTCTACAGGGTGTTGTCCTATAACTGCAGGGGAGGTTTCTCTTCTGTGCTCTGGATTGAAGCGAGGGCATCTACTTCTATGTAGCAAACATCTAGTAGCATTTGGACGTCAGTTATGTTGTCCACGAATAGCACAATGTCACCCATGTATGACAAAGCGGAGTTTTCATTCTGACAAAAAAATATGAGTGTCGTCTGGGTTCGAGCCTTTTGGTCGGAAAACAGGCCTTGCAGAGAAGCTGACTTACAGATTTCCGCAAGTGGTCAATTGGCTTCGACCTGTCCTCATGACGTCGCAGTTGCAGTGCGCAGCAAGGGCTAGGCAGGGAAAGGAAGGAGGCAGTCCCCTTGCCTTGGGGAATGGCACTGCTATAGGTACTTTTTCCCGATCACAGGTTAGAAAAGAACGCCAGCAAAAAAAAACACGACTTTTCAGAACCTACTCTGTTCCTTCTTCAGGTGTGGTTGCGGGTGAGTTGCAGCTTGCCTTTTAAGCCCTCATTTGGCTTCTTGCATCCCATTTCTTTTTGCTGGCACGCTTGGCAAGCATATGAAATCCCACACAAGGTCGAGCAGAAAAGAAGAGAAAAAAGCCCAAGGAAAGAGAAATGTGACCAGGCTCTATGAAAAACTTGTGCGCACGAACACAGACAAGCAAAAGATTGGTAGCAGCATACCTGCCAACTCTTCCGGATGTTCCGTAAAATTCCAAATTTGGACATGTGTTACGAAACTTGCGTCATAGTTTATGGAAAATAAATTTTTTGCGTGAAAACATCTCAACTTTTATACAAAGATAAAAACCACACCGTTGCTGGTGGTACTTTGTTCCTCCACAAGAGATTATGTACCATCTTTGAAATTAGCACCAACAGCAGCTGCAGCATTGTTCAGTGAAACATCATTAATTTGACCGAGTTAAATAAATGTTTATTCCTAGTCCTCAACCTTCCCGCATTCGGATAATCCAGACTACTGCCAGAGTCCTGCCAAACGTGCAAGAGACTATGGCCTTGGGAGCTCGTTTATTCGGATGCCCAGGGGCTGGCATCAGTCAATCTGCCTCTTTCACAAGATGTGGCATCCTCTAGGGAGTGGCGAAAATTCATTTGCTACCGATTGAACACAAATGCACGTGGGAGACGCAGGCGTGATCTGGTTCTTAGAGGAGCTAGCTGTGCCTGCAAAGTAGCAAGGTGTGTGCTTGTGTGTTGCATGCGCCTGTCACTAACATGAACTGTGGCAGTAGGAGGAGTCGGTTTCATTTTCAATGAGGGTAGCTGGAGAAGAGGCTTGCATGTGCAGAGCATCCTTGTGAAAAAGGCTGATTCGGACGGGCTCCCGAAGTGGTGCCGTGTCGTGGTATCACCTGCCGGACAAAACCGATTGCCCACATATTTGTCCCCAGGCCTGAACTGCATATTACATTGCTTCCGGCGCCCCACTGACATGCGCGCAACTGCAGGTGTTTTGACGATCCGCAGGCCCCCGGCAATAGGCCAATAGTCTGAACCCATAGTTTAGTTTTCAGAGCTTCGTCGCTAGCCCGGAGTGGTGTCAGCTATTAGCTGCGCTTATCAATAAGTCAGCCAGCCGAAACTATTGGCTCTGAAACCAATGTGTGCTTCCGTTGATTCCGTCCGCGCGATATTTTCAATTGTCCAGTGCGCCAAAATTCCGCGCTCGTTAAGTGCTGTTCACTGTTTGTGCGTTTCATAGAGGGTATGCTTGCTTACATGCGATGCCATGTGTGAAGCTCCAGTGCAAACATGTCGTACACTGAAAGATGAGGCACAATGTGGCATTTTTTTTTTAATATGCTGGCTCCCCCAGCACACTTTGTGGCAGGTATGTGGTAGTGTATTGTATAGTCAAAATAGTCTGATGCCAGATGGAGCCACCTCACACTGGTTAAGTTTGGTGCGAATATCAAGTCCTTGCAGAAAATACACAACTTTCACAGCCTGTAAAATGCAAACAATAGTTTTGATGTGGATAAGAATTGAGGCTTAATGATCAGGAAAGAGAAAGGGAGGAAATGTTTTTTTAGTTTTTTCAGGATTTGACAAGAAAGACTGGCATATCTAAAAGCACAATTTTTCTGGATATTTAGCTCTGGTTTGTAAGAAAATAAGAAGTATAAAATCTGGCCACAACATTTCCTTTATTTCCTGAAGAAGAAAACTCTGCCACAAACCTTATGTAAATTGAACCACGTTTAGATGTGCTATACCTTCTGAAAGTTCCTATAGACACTGGCACTGGTGAACCCTCCTGAGGATGTGACACGCTGACAGTCAGTAGGTTAGATATTTTGCACCGTAGGCATCAAACGTGACCGGTTTGCAAGAGACTTACTAGAGCTTGCTTCTTCCTCCAAAATCTAATGACTTGAGGCAATTTGCATAGTGTGCTGTGCTTCTTGTCACCAGCCGCTGTGGTGGCCGAGAGGTTATGGCACACGGCTGCTGGCCCGAAAGACGCAGGTTCAATCCCGGCCGCGGCTGTAGAATTTCGATGGAGGCGAAATTCTAGAGGCCCGTATAATATGTGATGTCAGTGCAGGTTAAAGAACCCCAGGTGGTCGAAATTTCTAGAGCCCTTCACTATGGCGTCTCTCATAGCCTCAGTGTTTTTGGGACGTTGAACCCCCCTAAACCCAACCTTCTAGTCACTGACAAAGGTGCTATCTTCGCATTACTTTCGGGAAGCATCATTTAAAGGTATATTTTTAATTACGTGTGTATTGTTTGGTAGGTACATATTTACTGAGAATGCATTTGTTCTAGTCTTGCTTTGACAGTTACAGTTTACTGTTATTTTTTTCATATCTTATTCATTGTGGTATGGTAGATATCACTGGACGGAGAAAAGCGAGTTGGTTGCCTTTTTTAAACTGTTGACTTTCTTACGATAGTAGTCTTCTACTATTTCAAAAAACATGTATGGTTATCTAAGAATGCCTTTTGTCTCTCATGCACTGAAGTTTTCACGCAGCATAGACATGGAGGTGTGCTGCTTTGCCCAAATTATGAAATGATGATGGATAAGGTTGATTTTATAATGCAGTTTAAATGTGAGCTATATGACGAGTTCATATTACTTGGTACAAAGTTGAAGAGGGTGCGTGAGGAATTTTTGTTGTGCTGTAATATAAATAGTTGGCAAGTCTGCATTAGGATGGCAGCATTTGCAACAGATAAAACAGGGCAGAAGTGTGTCTTTCTTTTTTAATCATTTTAGCTTGTGCATCATGTTGTCAGCTTTTTTTTTTTGCAATGTGACCAAGCAGTAGATCTTAGTTTTTACCTTTTGGGAAGTGTGCTAGAGCCACTGCTCTTCACTTCTTTACACTCAGCAATACTGCTGCAAGGCCCTTACAGAATGGTCCTCGCCAAGAGCGTGGGGAAAAATGCACCAGGTTTAACTTTCTTGGTGTGAGGTGTAGAATTTATTTTTACTGTAACAATCATTCCTGTATTTTATCAGCCCTACCTGAATTTTCTGTGTAATGGCCTGGGAAAATGGAGGTGATTAAGTGACTATAGCAAGGTGGCAAATGTTTGATGAAGGCAAGGTGGAAGTGGTGTGTTATCTGTTGTTCGTGTCTTACTGCTATGTCCCTGTTGAAGGCAAAAAGAAAAGCCCAGTAGAAATTGAAACTGCAGGGGGAGGGGAGGTTGCTTTAACTGGGAATGCAGCTGAGCTTTAGGTAGAAAATGTTATTGAAGAGAGTATTTGATGTTCGCCTACATTTCAGGTAGGTTTTTGAGAAGGAAGTTTTCAGGTAGATTTTCTTAACACCTGCTTCTGTTTCTGCAATTTTCTGCGTTTTCCAGTGATCAGATTTCCTAAGCTTACCTGACTTGCGCTTTCCATTTCACCATAGGAAAAGGAAGGGGAGGCTTCTGTTAGCCACGGTGCTGCTGGGGCCGTTCAGGAGGGTAGCCATGAGGCTGCCGCTGACTCCTTGAAAAGTCCTGGCAACCTCGATTCTGATCAGGAGGAGCCACAAGAAGAACTTGAATTGCACCCTGATGCGAGTAAAGGTGACCGCAACGAAAATAGTGCAATAAATGATGACATACGATGTCTTGATAAGCTGGAGGATGATTTGGATGAAAAAGAAGAGTATTGTCTCAAAGGGGAACGGCAACAGGGCGATGGAGAGGTGAGCATTAAGACGGCATGCTTGCATGTGCTGTGTTGCACATTCTGGGCTAGAGCTGTGTGCGGGAATGTGCACTTGTCATCAGCCTAGCATATATGCAGAAGTACTAGGGCACAGAGGCAGGTGTGCCTTGTAACAGTGTCGGGTGCCCATCAAGACCTTTGGATGCAGATGAGAAGCACATTGTGAGGCTTTTAGCCGCCTATCTCTGGTTACCTATGTCAATGTGCATCAAAAGAGCAACTGTAATAGCTTTATAATATCAGGTGCATCAGTTTTTTTCGTATTTTGCCTCATTTGGGTGAAACTGGAGTTGAGTTTAAAACGTCATAGAGAGAAAATTGAATGTGTGCTACAGTGGAACAGTAGTCCTTTCATGCTTGAAAAAAAAAGTTGGTACTTCCTGCTTAACATGAAGGTAGTGCCACTTTAACCTTAGAGTGTGTTGGATGAATACTCAATCATAATATGATCCATAGCACTGTATTCAACATTACAGCTTTCAGCTTAGAATGTGCTAAGGTGAAAAGACAGCCACTTGCCTGTTTGGAAGGAACTTGAGAGACTTTCATTCTCTTTGTGTTGGTGCTTCAAGACACTGTAATATAAAACTGGCACCAGTGGGAAGTGTGCCAGGCGAAAAGTTCATTTTGCCATATGAGGTTCTACTATCCAGCCAGAAATTGCGTACTGAACATATCCCTAAATATTATTGTAGATAGGTCGGCCGCACAAAAATGTTTGTGCCCGTGCAGTGTTGTTTTTCTTGTGTAAATCTACATATGATGTCATGTGTCATACCCCCACATTTGTAGTGCTTAAACGCTTCGTTTGAAGGAAGCAAACCAACTCCACTGAAGGCAAAGCTTGTTACTTTCAGAGTGTTGTTTGGCACCATCCAATGATGCATGACAGGGTGTGGTTGATGGCAGTGGGAATTTGATATTGTACCATCTGTGATGTCACTCTGAGGTTCTCCACACTCTCTCGATGCTGTTAGAAGACTGAAATTTAATCGTTCATTACATCTGTTTTCAGATGCTAACTTTAAAAGACTTGGCACGCTTCACCCACAGGCTATATATATTTGAATCCTTAAATAACGCTGTATTCTCAAAAAGTGAGGCTGTTGCCCTTTGATGCCATTTCACATTTTCACTTAGCTGATTAAAGTTTTTTTGATTACTGCTGTGCATTGTATACTATTGATTCATTTCAGGAAAGTGCCGGTCCTTCTGGCCTCCAGGTTAAAGTGTTAGACTGCGATGAAGACAAGCGTAACCCTCAGTACATCCCCAAAAAAGGGGAATTTTACCAGCATGATGACAGGCTAGTAGGTGATGGGGATAAGTCTGAAATCCCAGAAGAAAAAAATAAAGATGCCAAGTGAGTATTGTATTCCAGCTAGCTTTGGCACAGCTATCTCATCTTGTATAATTGTGTTATTGGCAGGTGGTACATTAGAGTTTTTCCAGGCTGAATTGAAGTGTTGGAAGCACTTATGTCATCCCTAACTTGTTTAGATGGTTCAGTGCCTTATGAGTGTTAATTTTGCAAATTTCCGCTCGAGCATAAAGTAGGACATTCATGCGCTCTTGTATGTCACAAAGCTGCAATCCCTTATTGTGATAGCTTTGCAAGGACTATATCATCTGCTCCAAGCTAGTGTAAGCCGGTGCAGCTGCAGCCACAGCTGGCCTGATCACACCTTGGAGGCGTATCGCTTGATTCTGATGCAGTCGCATCAGATTTACAATAAAACCTCTGTAATTAGAGCTTAGTTAGTGTGAACTCTAGGATAATTTGAGAAATTTGTACAATCCCATAATCCTTGATAATTCAAACCGGTGGCCTCCATTAGGCCAGTTAATTTGAAGATCTGGTGTGTTCTGCGGGATTGCCGGTCCCGATTTGGTCGCAAACCCGGTGAAGCGATGGTCCATAAGGGTTGCAAGGTGGTGCCACAGAGTGATGCAGATGTATAGGTGAAGTGCCCCAGCTCAAGTATTCCGAGCACAAACACTGGCCCACGATCTGGTTTGTAGATTGCTGAGGTGCACGTCCTTGCAAAAGAAAAGACGTGCTTCACTGCAGTCATGCAGGGGATACCACTTTCAGTGTCATATGCTCTCTGCTTTGTCAAGGCATGACCGGACTGGAGGAGCGATGCACTCGCTCATCGCTTCTCTCCAGCCTGGCTGTGGTCAAGGCAGTGTCTAGCAAGGGTTCTGGCATCAAAGCAGTGTCAGTGTATGTCCCATGACGCGACCATTCTTGCTGTGTGCCCACGATGGGTTCACTGCGTGAATACTGACCTGTGCCATTTCTTTGTGTGATGTGCTTTGGTTAGAGGTTTGATTGAAGGTGTCTCGTTCCTGCAACAAAATTTTTGCCTGAGTTCCATTTTATATTTGTGCTATTTTAATTCAAATATTTTTCATGACTCCAATGACTTCGAATTATGAGGTTTAATTGTACTTTCTTTTAGTAGAAGGTACCCCGTTTTTTTAGCCTCTATAATGCAAGAAAAGTACAAAACTGGTAGTTGGGTGCACATGTTGACAGGCTTAAAATACTTGGAATTTGGCATTTATCCTCAATGAGCGATTGGGTGCTTCATGTTTCAAAATGTTGCATGAAAGTAGTAATATTGAAGGGGAGTGCAGCTTAAGTGTGTGGCAAACCAACTCGGGATGTGAGAGTTTCACTGTAGGGAATGCTTTGTTGTACATTTCTCACAGAACTACTGGTTTGCATTGTGTAGAAGATTAAGTGCCTTTCTTTTCTCTGGTAGGGGCTCACGATGGCAGAAGAAACTATGGCGTGAAGACAGTGTTTGGGTACACGACATGTATTATGAAGAAGAACAAGGACCTAAAACAAGTGAGGAACTAGTGAGCATCTATGGTTATGATATTCGAACCGAAACTATGCCTCCTCGAGGTCGGAGACGCGAACGTTATGGCCGTGGCCCCAACAAGTATCAACGAAACTGGGAGGATGAAGAGGCTTATACCCCACGGTCAGGCTCAGGACGTGGTAGAGGCATGCGTGGTGGCCGCAGACCAAGAGGTGGTGGCCATGTTGGGAACCCTCCTTTCCAGGTCAAAGATATTCCTGACTTAAACGCCAAGCGTTCAGTGTCGGAGAGTTCAACCACTCTACTTCAATACCAGGCCATGGTCAAGGTGCCGAACAAACCTGCGGCTTTCAAGCGCCCTGACCATGGAACACGAGGCAACAACAGTCCTCAGCACGGAGAATTGGAGCACGTAGCCAAGAGCTCGGGAACGGCCCGCCGTGGTTGGGGCAAGCGTCCTCCTCAGCCACCCGTGAGGCTGACAAATACTTCATCGAAACATCATGAAGATCAAGTAAAGGAAAACATGTCTTCAGATCGTCATGCCAGCAAGCCTGCGCCACAGTCGCCATTGAAGACTGCTGAATCTTCTTACCGTCCACCTTCTGTTGGCAGATCTCGGGCTGCACGACATATGCTTATGGAACAAGAACGAAGCAGGAGCAATGCAGAATTACACGAGAAAACTGTTCCGAAAGTTGAACTTCCGGATGGTGAGGAGCATGCCTGTTTTTCTTTGTTGTGTGCAGTTACTCAGAAGGTGTAGTCAACCTTAACAAGTTCTTGAATCTAAACTGATGACATTTTTTGCTGAATGCTTGTGTATTTGAAGGGTGCCCCTTAGCAAAAAGGTTGAACAAGTTTCTTATTTGAGATAAAGGTTACCAAACACAATGGAACTGAAAAACAGACAGCTGTGTGCATGTCCACAAGGTCTTAGAAAAGTTCGCTTCTTCTCGCGAGTTTTCAGCTCGATGGTGAAGCCACCTCGAAGAACGCAGTTATATTGTATTTTGGGTACCTATAGACCTCCTTCACCCCGAGACGTCACGAAGATGCGGTGGCGCTCATGTCAGCCGCGACTTTCGCATGATAGGCAAAACAGGTTCCGCCTGCCCGTGCCTACCGCAGCTACCGGCGGCTGCATCATGCCTGAGCACTGCAGAACCAGCATGCATTGACCAGCTGCGTGACTGTTGGTTCTGTGTAGTAGCTTAAAAGAAAATTTAAATTAGCCCTGATAAGTTTCTCGCAGATAAATACGATATTAGGAAACTGGCTAACAGGGAATGGCCTGCGGTAGTAAAGCGTGAAGTTTGGGAGTCGATAGGCACTGCCACTCACTGTATGTACATAACAGCTTGCAAGTTACTGTGTCCATCCACCTGAACACCAGCATAGTGCGCTTATAACTGCACAAGGAAAAAAAGCTCATATATAGATGCACACATATTCATCACCCTGAGCCGGTGTGCACGGGGCGCCGGCAGGTTCACTCGCCCCCAAGACATGCGTTCCTTTTGTTAATAGCACAGCATATTTTAATGGCGCGTTTTATGGCATTTAATATTTACTTGAAGGTGTTTTTAATGTGACCGCTGTAATTATTTGATTCGAGTAGAAAGTAGTCCTGTAAGTTCTTGCGCGGTCATGTTGGCGTGCTTAGAACTGCGTATACCTTAAGTGTGGTAAAAGCCACATGATTTCTCATTGCATCATGCATGTGTCATGTTTCATTGTATAGTTCATGATCGCAAAGCTTGTTTGAAAAGAAGCAGCCGCAGGCGTGCTGCTAACAGACACATGGCGAGATTGAGAGGGGACGCGGCAATGAAAATTGTCTTATTTATGCATGCGATATGTAAATAAATTTGATTCAAACTTGAAATTGCTATGCTAGTTTCAGTAATGCATGTTATTTTTAGCTATTCCTGGCACAGTTCTTGGGTAGTTATAATTAACACTCTCCTCAAGTCACCCCAAGGTCTTAAATAATTGAGTAGAAAGTGTGCAAATTTTTTTTATGCCAGCATGTTCACAAAGCCCTGTTCTGTATGATGATGCTGTTAGTTCTTTTTTTAGATGACCATGTACTTATGCATGTCTAGTTACATGAAAATGTTTCTTAAAAAAAATAGCTAACATAGTACTGCACGTATAGGAAAAAAATTCGAGAGATTTATTACAATCCTCAATGTCTCAGCATGCGTTTGCGACAATAGGGTCATTCTATTTTCATGCATTACAAAATTACGAAGGTGTGAGTGATGCCAATCGCAGAAATTATGAAAGGTCAGAAAACGAACCTTAAAGTTTATTTCCTCATTCTTGGCCTCTTCGCTTGCACTTTGGTCAAAGAAATGCGACACTGAACTCAGAAAGCCTCAAAGAAATCAAAAGAATTACCTGACATTTTTCGATGACCACACATTTAAATAGCGTAGTTTATGAATTTCTACTGAATATTTTGCTATAATTTTTTGCCATGAAACAAAACCTCAGAGCTAGCAAAGATAACAATTCCAGAAAGAAAAAATTTTCACAAAATCGACCAGTTTAACAAGGGGAGAAGTCGGTGTGGCTGGCTGCGTG
Source organism: Amblyomma americanum (assembly GCF_052857255.1). Classification (NCBI taxonomy): domain Eukaryota; kingdom Metazoa; phylum Arthropoda; class Arachnida; order Ixodida; family Ixodidae; genus Amblyomma; species Amblyomma americanum. The sequence continues at coordinate 94,198 of NW_027526901.1, read as the reverse complement.
ATCTTACAGCTAAAAACAGCGCTTACGCAAGACAGAGGAGATTGGGGACACAATGCTGTCCCCACTTTTCGCACAGCGCGACAGGTGTGTCACACAGACGGTGAGCGCATGTTGGCTGCACCGAAACAATGCCACTGCTTCCCCTCGCTACTTTCCGGAGGTAGAATCATCCTGGCAAGTGCAGAGTGCCAACAAGTTATTTTATTCAATCCCTAGCGTAGAAATCAATGGCCGAAACACTTTCTGTTTACTACTAACCATATGTACAGTACACAGTGACGACCTATTTCTCTGAATACGCCACATGTGACAAACGTGAGCTCGTGTACTTCGAGAAATTACTAAGTTGAAAGCATCAACTATTGCTGTGATTCGCAGAAACTGAAAACGTGCCTACAAGCCTTGAAAACCCGCACTCAGCACCTCTCCGCGATGCCACTCCCTAGACTTTTGCCTACCACGAGCCCGTTAGCGACTGCAGCGCCACCTCGTTTGTTTGCAAACATGAAGGAGGTCTATAGACCTCGCGATCCTAGACTTCGCACGTGCCACGACGTCATCATTCCACTTGAAGTACATCGCCACGGCCAGAAGCTCTTTACTATAGTTGTTTCTTTGAAAAAAATCTTTACTATGACCGAAAAAAATGTACAGTCATATATGGAACGCTAAATGGGACCGCCGCTTCACTGTACTACAACTTTTTTCTGTAACCGAGTTTACTATAGCGGGGTTCTCCTGTATATGTATTATTCATATTCATCTATTCTGTTGAGCAGGCTTTGTCTAGCTGAAGAATTTGAAATTGAACTGCTAATTTTGACAACTAGAATAATTTTTTACCTTTAAAAGCAGAAAGCATAGCAGTTTGTTTTTCTTTGTGCTCAGCTTTATTGGTAGTTCAACCGATATTAAGGGGCAACATCAGAAGTTTTTGAATATTTTGAGTTGATAGTCCCCTCCCTCTGCCACAACAAATTGTTTTTTAATATACAGAGAGGAACGATTTTAAAACAGGAAACCGAAACGTGGTCTGTGGCCAGAGACAATGCTCCACGTGACACAGTGATGACATCACAGACATTATTAGAAAAATACTTGTATGCACAATGAATGGCTGAAGTAGACACTGAAAATGATGCTTCCTTCATAAATAGCCCGAGACTTAAAATATTGTTAGTGAAGCAGGGAGCGGGCATTGACGTGCAGGGAATGTTTGTGATGTAAAAATGCAGTGTTGCCCATAAATATCTCTTAACTGAGGCCATGGAAATGGCAGACTTCAAAATATATCTGTGCTGGCAAGAAATGTTGCATGGTTGCGAAACGTGGTAGAAGTAATCGGGAACAAGAGGGGAATACCTGCAGTATAAGTTTCATAAGAATATGGTAACCTCGGAAAACTCCTGGAGCTGCTGATGGTGTCTGTTACCTACATCCTGTTTTCTTCATTGTTGTAAACCTTGTCAGTGCAGCACTGCTTTGCCCAACTTGCAAAGTTGTGTTCTTATCAGGTTTTAATGCCATGTTTAAGGTGGTGCAGCATACTTGACCAAGAACTCTGCAGCTACGGTAGAACCAAGAGGAGGTCTGATTGGAGGTACTGAACTGGCAGGAAAACCAAGGCGCTACTCTTCACTGCGCCAGCGGCCACTTGCAGAGGTATGGTCTTAGTAGGTAGAAAATGCGCAGGAATTTTTTTGTTGTTGTTTCTTACTCTGCTGCAACTAAGTTCACAGAAAGGAACAGTTTTTAACAAGCAGCCAAAATATTGTGGGCACATTATTATTGCTGCCACCTGTTCTTTTCTGTATTCACTTTCTGCGTCCCTTGGGTTTTTACTGAATTGTTTGTCTTGTTTGCTTATGCCAATGATTTGTGAATCGAAATTGTATTGTGTAGCTCATTGCTGCTGATGTAGAGGTTTGTATGCCTTTTTCAAGTTCTTGGAGCTCTTGTATTTTCAAAATTTTTTTTACTTTTCATGTCTGAATTCAATATGCCAAGAAACATGTGCTTTGAGTCAAGCTCAGTTGACTCCCTTCAAGATCAACCTGATGCAAAACCTGCTGGGCTTATGAAATTGGTTTGATATAAATGACCAAAATGTAAAGGCATATATGAGTATATAAGCACTGTTTGTAAACTAGGAATTAGACAAAACTTTTGACCAGATGGCTTTAACATGCAATCTATTTATTGGGCAGCCTGAAAGAAAAATATTAGAAACCCGACGTAGCAATTGCAGTCAACCTTTTAGTTGTCAGAGCTTTAGCTGTTTGGTGGCATTTTCTGTTTTGGCACTCGGAACATTTCTACATGTGCACACCGAAGTTTTCGGAACACCGAAATCAAGAAAAACCTTAATTTCATCGCAGCCTATGTGTGCTGTCAGGCATGGGGGAAACATCGTACAGGTTGAGCTGGAGAGAGCAAAGCACACTGTTCAGTTCATGGCTGCATGCTTAGAATGCCGAGTAATTAAGCTTTGTTGGCATTTTTGCGTTCTGAAAACGTTTTCTGGACAACTATACATTCTTTGTTCAGGATTTCAAGAGAAGAACGTGGCTAATTACATGTCACGTGGCATCAGATGGAAGGGCATTCGTAATTATGCTGTCAGTCTTTTTTAATGTTGTGGCTGTCTCTTGCATTGCTGTTCCTTGCACACTGCGGTGCAATGACTCCACCTAATCAGCCACTTGGAGTTGTGGAGCACCGGCAGAGGAATGCAAGGTTGCATTAGACTTCGCTGAATTTAAGTTGCAAGGAAGGCTTTTTTTACATTGGGTCTTTGGGAAATCCATCTATGGTCCCAAACTGCTTAGCTTAACTCTTTCGGGACGTGAAGAAACAGGCCATTCTCAGGGGCCTTGAAAAAATACGTTTATTAAAAACTGTTTTCAAAACCCTAGTATGACATATATCAAAATATATGTATATAAATTCTCTTTCATACAAAAAAAAATATTTCACTTAGATGTTCGAGTGTGAACTTCTGGAGCAAAAAAATGAAGACAAAGTTGAAAAACAAGGAATATAAAAATAAGAAACGATAATAAAAACTTAAAAACGTACAAAATTGTGGCACAGTGCCTATTTTCAAGTGAAAGTGAAAGCATTTCCAGGCGTATTCCATCAACTATCGGCACTCCCATTAGCACTGAGTGCAAAGTTAAATCTAAAAAGAAAAATCCTTCTAATATAAGCGTGGAGAATTGCAAAGACGCTGTAGCATCCCTGATATCTATTTGGTCTTGCCTATGCATAAGCAACCACAGATATCCACTGGACGGCCAACGGAGGTCCGTTTCGGATGTTCCTGACGTCCGCTGAACATCCGCAAACAGCCGGTGGACGTCCATCGGCCGTCCGATGGGAGTCCAAAGGTATACGTTTGTCTCGCCATCAGGCGTCCGCTGCCGGATCTTTCTCGGATATTTGCTTATATGGTGCATTCATGCTTCCTTCACTCCCGTGAGGAAATAAAATGGAAAACAGTTTAAAGTACATCAGGTATATTTTATTGCCGTTGATGTACATAAGCAGAGGAGTGGCTTATATTCGCAAAATATCTGACTTCAGGTATGATGAGATTGGAAAGCACATCCATAATCTCCCCACCCACAGATTTTCTGAAAAGACAAAGCAAAAAACATCAGTCTTGTCGAACTCGTGCAAAAATGCAGTAGCCTAGCGAAACATCAACCAATTAACAGAAGTGTTTACAGAGCACTCCTATTACCTATCGTCTCAAGCAAGCTTTCTACATAAAAATTTATAGCCTTTAAATGAATGTAGAAAGAATAAGTATACTGGCAATAAAATTTAGATGTGTAGTATACCTTTTATATCATGCATGTTTTCTTACCGATACTGCTATCACTAGACAATGACACCGTTTTACCAGACACTCTTTTACCAAAGGAAGCTGAATGGCACTTCATCTACTGAATGTCAAATCTTTCAAATCCAGTGTGACAGGAGTACAAATGCATTTATGTGTTCAACAAGTCTTGGAGCACAGCCAGTGCCAACAATGTTATCTTCACGTCGCCGTGGAAAAACAGGTCACACAGGAAATAGTGAAATAGCACTCATTTTTCAACACATGAAGCATGACATGAAAAGTAGTAGATGAATGAGGTATAAAAAAACTGTGAAACTGACTATGATGAAAAAATTTTGGGCAAAAAGTGCACCTAAATCAGATTATCTATGGCGATGGTAGAAAGTGAACTGGCACAGTATATCACACATTTTGTGCGGAAAGAATAGGTGATGTTCGCGGCTAACAAAGAAGCCATCGCCTCATGCTTTCAACCCGTCTCTTACAAACGAATGCTATATGATCCTGCTGCATTGCCAAAAAATAATTTTCAAGCAGTGTACTACTCACCTTCATAGGCAACCACTTATGGCATTCACACTAAGCCTTTTTTCATCCAAAGTCGGTGCAGTACGGCATTCCAGCGTTCCAAAAGAGCTTCAGGCACTTCCTGCGTCTTTCGAATTGCTCAAGTGCCACACCACTTTTGTCCGCAGACCAAACAAAACCACGCTTTGGTAATAAAGATTTAAAGCAGCACCACACTACCGAACAAAATGACAACGGGGCTGCAATGTTGACTGTTGGATTGGATTGGGCTGACTGCAAACTGACATACATGATGATGATGACAGGAGTATTCGGCGGGAGTTTTGAAGTTCCGAATGCTCTCAATTGCAAGTTTAATGAACAAAGTGGACATGATGTTGCACAATTTCGATAATTTGTAGAGGTATTATAAACCTAGAATTAGTAACTGAGATCCTTCAAAATTGTGCAACACCTGCTTCCACCCTTAAATTATTTTGGGTCATTGGCGGCTCTTGCACTACAGGAAGGATTGTGGAATTGGTCCAATTTACAAACTTATTCACATCAAACCCTGTAGCTGATGCAAAAAATTTTATGGAAACAGATAAGCAGTTTGAATAATGCAATTTCGAGCCAACTTGCTCATAAAATTTACAAAATTTATTCCCGGGATAAGTCTTTCTCGATAAAAAGAATACAAAATATACATACACAAAAGGTGCGAAAAATAAAAATAACGTCCATACTCATGTCCTGAGGAAATACTCAGCCGTACATACCTTGGACGTACGCTTGGTCTTTCATGCGGATATGCAAAACCAGACACTGTTCGTACGTCCGATGAATGTACGGATAAGTATATCCGAAACTGGATTCTGTTGGTATGTCTGACGGACGTCCAATCTCATCACAGGACGTTTGGACCTCCGACGGATATCTGTGGTTGCTTGGGTGTTGCCATGCTTTGGTTATGATAGTAAGTCGACCCCCCCCCTCAATCTACTTCGGATTTTTAGATTAAAAAATAGGTAGACTTGCATTCGTGCAGAGACATGCTCAACTTTGCCATTGTTCCGCCCACTTATCATGCCCACTTATCACTGTACCCAACATTGGGTACATAAATACGAGCGCATTCACTGATGTGAAAATTTATTTTAAAAATGTTTTGTGTGGTTTATAACTCAACTGCTGTGAGATATAATACTTGGATGCCAAGCTTTCTATTATTTCATATAAGTCTGTGGAAGGGTCCAGTTTTGCTGAACGTATAGTGTTAGACAGTCTTATGACATTGCAAACCATGCAAACAACATTGAAGACCTTATAAATCATAACTAGAGGTTGGACTTTTCTGTTATTTTTCAAAAATTCAGTGAACTTTTTTGGTGTATACTTCAAAAGGTCACTTTCATTGTTTTCTTGCCAAATATTTCTTTCCATGTACGAATTTTTGGTTTTTATTCGTGGAATAATATCCAGGTGCGGTAAAAAGTGACATGCATTAATCTTGGCCTTTTGTCTTAAAAACCAACAGCTCATACAGCAGTTTTTACCACATAAACAGTCGTATTAAGAGCTATCTTTGCAGAAGGAAGTTGCACAGTTTAATAAAAATAAAAATGCCAAGGTAAATGATCGGGCACGGAGACAAAACCTTGGTGGATCTTCAGTTCTAAAAACTTGGTTGCCATAGTCTGGGTGCACTCTCTGTTAAATGAGATGACTGTGTACCATTTGATTCACATGGTGAGGCAGCAATGCAACTGCTCCTTAACAGTCGCGTAGGCCAGAACATGGCACTTTTGCGCTGTTTATATGTGGTTTTCCCTGTTACAGTTCCAGAGGTTGTCAGTGTCTTTACATGCAGTGCAAAAACCTACTTAGCGAAGTGATAGCCTTAAGCCAGTGGTAAGCGTGAACAGGCGATGCTAAGCTACCAGATAGCATTAAGGTGGTGAAGCCTCCGGTATCTGCAAAGGTGCATGAGTTAACTCACAACTATGGTACTAAATTCCACAAGTAAGTTTTTCTGTGTTCCCAATTCCAGCACTTAAGTTTCTGCGTGACCCACTGTAACTGGTACTGAATAGCCAGTTCATTTTGGCATGCATGCAAGAAATACTGACCTCTTCCAGTTAAAACTATATGTCGAAAAATTAATTTTACGTACCGGTGTATTTTGGTTTAAACTGAAAAGTCCAACCCCTATCCATGTCTTACTATAGTATGTTGGAGACTTGAACCAGAAAGGAGATGTCATTTCCCTGAGTTGCTTGCGTATGTAGCATTGACAACATGGTGGCACCCTGCCTGCCGGCTTCACAGCGATAGCAACTTTTTGCTAATCCCTGAAAGCAATATCTTGTTATAAACTGTTGTATTCGTCTTTGATTTGCCCATTCTTTCCCTCGCATGAAGTTTCAGTAGACAAATAGCTTTTGTTTTTCAGATACAAAGGCGATTTCCCAGGTGTTAACCCTGACAAAGCAGTGCTCCGACTCAGTTTGACTGGCTTGGTTTTGGCTCGTCTTGTATTAGGGTGGCTGCACCAGTGTTTGCATCTGTCAGTAGATGGCTCTAGGAACAATGCACGGCGTCCTTCGTGTACGTGCAACTAAAAGGGTTTTAAACGACATGCGCGTAGGCGTGTATTTCAGCATTTAGTATATACATATAAAATATTTTTGTTACTTGCACAAAACCCAAAGTAGCGATTGTGGCGCCACACAAGCTTTGTGTGAGACATGAAAACTATTTCAATGGTCATTGAGATTTGCCATGTAGCAGCGACACAACTTGTTCCAGTTAGATGGTGATTGAGAATTTCGAAGACCCTCGACTCGATGACCATTGAAACTGGCTGTGTGACAAGGGTATAAGTCAGTCACGTTATCTCGACCGCTGTTGCCAGCTCTACGGTGCCGGTCACAGATACTTTGGCTTCGTGTTCCTTCATGTGTTAGTGATGTCGGTGTTTCGACAAATATGGTGGTATTTTGTTTGTGCTTGTGACCGTAGAAATTGTGAAAAGTGCAGCAAGACCCGCACGAATACGACAGGAACTGCTACCTGCACTCGTTTGTAGCCTCTTATATTTTAAATGCCTAGTCATTGACGCCTAAGTCAATGGGTGCTGACAGTCGCATTTTTCGTCAAGGCTGCGAGTGCTGCGAGTGCTGCTTCTTGGCGATTGATAAAAGTAGGCGTGCAGCGATGAATCAGGCACTCTCCGCATTGAGGCACTCGCATTGGTGAATACCTAAAACCTCTTTCATGGCCTGATTGAATGCAGCGTGGCTAGTTTTGCCTCTGGCCGTGATGAGGCGCTCGCATCGCAGACCAGCTGCTCACAACAGAGATATTGAAAGTGCACGCAAACCAGGAGCATGCGCCCATTGTCGCATAGTGAAACTCTCACCTGTCCTCCTTACACTTCTCCCGCAAAGAGCGCTGAAAGCCTTTATTTTGCTTCAACGGCCACTTTTCAGCAGCTGCCCAGGCATGGAATATATAGGAGGCTATGGCTCATTTCTCAGGAGCCACTCATTTTGGCGCCGTGGACCATGAACTGTGATTTGGTCGCTGCTTTTGATAAAGCAGTCATCGGGTTTGGTTTGCAGAAGAGTTGGCACACCTGTGGGAGGCGATTATGTAACTGTATGTTAACTGATTTCTGTTGATGTCGCATAATATAGCATGGGCAGTGATGGCCATTGCGTGATACTCGTTTCCTTTCTCGTGTTTACATAAATACTAAATTTTTTGCACTTATCTACGATTGTAAGGTACGTCGTGCATGCATTAAATTGTGTGCAGTCACTGTGCACAGAAATATTTTTATATTGCGTGCATAGTATGCACGGAATGGTCGCACATGTATTACTTTAATGATGTATGAAATAATGCACTGAAAATGTCAGCTGAACCGGTTGAGATAAGATAAACACCTCTGGTGTGTGTGCACACATTATCTGTATGGTACAGAATGCTGTAACATAGACATATAGTGTATTTTGAGAAACCTCTCTTCTCTGTTCTCAGTATATTGGCCCAGCACTGCAGTTACCATTGTTGATCAGCAGAGCAACCAATTTTACCATGCCACAACAGCAAAAAAGGGTGTACGAAAATCCAAGTAAAGTGCGGCGCGCACGCACAGCAGGCGGACCATGATAAATCCACCTACCTCCCCTAGCAGGCCAAATTTTTTACCAGTCCTGGTGTGAAGCAGATGCCTTGCGAATGCCCCTGCACCCATGTGTTTCGGTCATCCGTTGTCGTGGAGATTAATATGCCATAACTGCACTGCCAGTCGTTATGAACGGAACTGAAAGACGAATTGGTGCTAGAGATTGTGATTCGTGGCCACTCTAAGGTATGTATAGTACTACGAAGTTTCACCCCACTCCTCTCTCCCTGGAGGAACCGTCATGCTTCTCATAGGAACGTGCACTTTTTCACGACTAGTATTTCGGACATTGGAAACCAGAAGTTCGATTTTCTGGGCTAAAATAAATGCCAGTAATACTGTGGATGTTGTTTTTCAACTGAGAATGAATTTTTCCAGCTGAATGTAGACATGAGCGGGCATCGCTGCTGCCAACCCACCGGTTCTTCGCTGCTATGAAAGGCACCATCTTGGATTTAAACTGAGTCAATCGGATGGGCTGGCTTGGATAGGCTTGGCTAGTATTCATGGCTGCCACTTGAGATCATTTTTTCTATCAAGATGGCCTCAGAACGCCTGCGGCCGCGTTGAAAACTGGCAGCTGCGGCGTCCGCTATAGCTTGGACAGTGCAACCCGCGTTGCAGTGGAAGGGGGGGGGTGCATTAGAAGGCGCTCTCTTCTATAGGTTATCTCTCAGTCTTCAAGAGCATCGTTACTCATGAAAACAGCCTGTTCTTGCTTTGCACGGCACGCTTGCATTCTTTCACGCATGACCTGCGGCCGCGCAGCAGTCTGGTATCTGGACGCGAGGTGGTGCGGGTATGACAAAAGCATGACAGTGGCTCAGATAAAGTCTAATTTTATCGCTTGCAAGGGGATTGTGGGGAGCGGCAAAGTTCATGATTTTTAAAGCCGGTTTTTAGTGAAAGATAACTTTTTTAACGCTCACGGTTTTTGAAGGTCGCAATTACGGATGATTTTCCGGGTCCGAAAAATCGGTCAGCGACTGTATTAGGGAATTAAAACTGTAACTAAGCTTCACTGGTGCATTTTAATATTTCAGCATAAAATGTCCATGGTTTCTTGCATGCCTGCTGTGCTCACAAGCTGGAATCTTTATTACCCGATTTGTTCTTTTTCTTTGCATGCATTATTGAATGTATAAACAATTGTTCTTTAATCTGAGAACTTGGAACATGGCTGGTTGTGGTTTGTCACCTGCATGTAACCGTAGTCTTTGTCAGCATTCTCTCTCTCCAAGCCCTGAATCTTTTTGTACAGTAGGACATTCTTGCGGGCTTATTGGCTTATAGTTTAAGAAATGTTAAAACTGCACAAAAGGCGAGGACAAAGGCAACGAGGAACATACACCTGTGGTGTTTTGTATGTTCCTCGTTGCCTTTGTCCTCGTCTTTTGTGTAGTTTTAACATTTCTTGATCTTTTCGTACAATCCTGTAATTTTTTTCTGTAATGTATAAACGTATTGTGCACATGCACAGATACTGAATTATGTGACTGCTTTCTCATACAAGGACGCCAGTTCCCAGTGTTTGTGCCGGGTACATGTTATTATACCTGCATCTCTATGGGTATGAATACAGTTAAACCTCAATTTAATGAAGTCTGGAAAATTTGCTACTTCGTAATGCTATTGAAATTTTGCTACATTGAAATTGGTCTCCTAGCATGCTAAGAATCTGCCAGAAACGCACTACGGATAACTCACCGCAATAACCTTTATTTGCGATTAAAGTGGTCCTTCTGCCCTTTCTTCTCCAGCAGCAATGGCATTACACGTCTTGCTTATGTGTTCAGATCTCGCTTTCACCAGCAGTGCCACGGAAATTAGAGGGGCGAGGAAGGCTGGTTGCCAGGCAGTCTGCACGCGCTACACCTCTTGTAGCAGTCGACAGCACCCCAGAAGCAGTGGCATGCATGGCTGTACTATTGCAGTAATCATCCTGTGCTTGTACCGGCTGTCACGGAAGTGGTGAAAACACCGGTAGCTTTTGCTCTTGCATACCATTTTTCACATGCCACAGCTGTAAAATGGGAAAGCCACCCAAACAAACTCTTGACCTGCTGGCAGTGCTGTGTGCGAAAGACAACTAAGTGCCACATGGTTTTTGCGGCCTCCAGCATTGCTGCAAGCATCTTATGAAATGCCGTTCTGAAGGTCTCCCTGTTTCTTTAGTAACAGTGGGGCTCCAGCTGTGCCATTTTCATCATTCTAATACATTTACATTTTGCTTCACCAGTCTGCTCCAAAAGCGGTGAATCGATCAATATTGCACCTTAGCTGTGCCAAAAAGACACGGTCATGGGAAAACAACTATTTTTGTAACCGTTCAGGCTATCAATTGGCAACCTACTAAAACGTTTCTGCTTTTGGCAACTCTGGGTGGTGATGGGCTGGCTCGTGGTAGAATTTAACAGCCAGATCATTCGCGTACATGGAGGAAGGAAAGAACTCCAGAGAGGCTGTTAAGTCACATTGTTAGAAGCCGTCTCCCTCTACTTGGCCACCGTCTCAGCGCGCTTGCGCATGCGCAGCAGGCATTCCAGCAGATGACTTCGCTGCGGCTAGTGCTACTATTGGCTGCGCCGTCGGCCAAAGACTCGCGGTAGTCCTTGCAAAAGCCGTGACTACCTGCACATTTTTTTGACGTGCAGCTCGGATAGCAAGGGCCTTTCTCGAGTTTTCCTTCCTCCATGTTTGTGCATCATGTCAGGTGCATCATGTTGGTCAACCCTGAACCTGAAGAGGGCTGAAGTATATTATTGGAGCAGGTCCAACGAGGTTGAGCTTTGTTGGAACAAGGGAATTACAACATTGCTGATTCACTTCGCGAGCTTGATGAATTTGTAAAAAATTCCAAGAAGCACTGAGAAAATGCCAACAAGAAAAAGAACGGTTCTAGTGAACGTGTCCGTTAGACTTTTAGTGAAGCACGCTTGGCTGAACTTCTGTGCAGTACAGAGCCAGCATTGATAAAATGCGTCTGTTTTTTTGTGAACACCTTTCTTATGTTTTTTTTCTTGCTAGCTACACATGGCTGTACCTGATATCATTAGTAACAAACTCTTTTGGGTGACTCCTTTATTCTGTTCGTGTTGCTCCCGTGTTGCTCCACAATTATCGTTCTGATACAAAGGTGCTCCAAAATGAATATTTTTCTGCTCCAAAAATTGCTCCAGAACTTGAAATGGCTGGACCACCACTGTTAGTAAACATCGCCTTAGTTGTCATCACTTCACTGACTAAAATACACTGCTCTTGCTCGCGTTTTTGACAAAATTTTATATTAAGAATTTTGGCTATAGACCAACACCGATCTCTGATGTAAGCAAGATGCAGTGGCACTGCTGTTGCTGGCTTGGACGACTAGGGGAGAACTGGGAGTGAAAAGTAGGCTTGCTGCCCATAGGAATACGTGGAAGCAAAAGTTTTAAAAGTAGTGGTGAGAGAATGTTGAAATGTTCGAGTATGATTCGAATATGAAAAAAAAAACTGGCTTCGAATATCATATACCTGTTCAGTACAAAAAAATTCGGAAAATGATAAACAAGCAAATGTTGTTTCCCTTATTTTTTCAAAATAGTCTATGGTCTTTGCCAATAAAGTAAACAAAACGACTGTCTCAGTACCGTATAAAAAAACATGATGTGCACAGAAATTTAACTACTTGATTAGACTGCATAACAGTATCCAAACTGTAATGAGGCCATGCAAAATTAAAATCCATAAAATGACAAGACTGGCAGCAAAAATAACATGACTAGTAAAACCTCATTCATTCACAGTTCAAGGGACTGGAAGAAATGCCCGGTTCATCTGAAGGCCCCGATTTATAAGATTCTCCCCGCCCCCTCCCCCCGAAAAAAAGCCTTATGTCATAGGCGCCTCCATTACGCTAGCGCTAACACCTGTAAGCCCGTGAGGAGTCGCCCGTTTTGGAGTGCTGGAAGAAACCCAGGAATGCAAGCAGGGGGCCGGGGAACGCAAACTGGCGTCGCAACAGCGAGGCGGTTTCTAAATAGGAAAAAGAAATAAGCCGCGCGGAGCTGGGATTGGACTACCGGCGAAGCTCGTAAACCGATACATGGCCAGGCTATTTTTTCACCTAGCGACAGGGGCCTTCCGATCGTTGTCACGCCTGCCGCTATGCCCACTAAAGAGGTTCGTGGGTTACAATGCACCATGCAATAGGCTGGATTTTTACAGGATCGCTTGCCCTGTTGTGAAAACTCAACGCGCCCCTTCAGAAGGTTCCCCCGAAATTCCGCAAGTAGGCTTTCCCGCATAGCGTAGTTTACAAAACGGGTTGGCAGAGGTCATGCTCAGAGAGTTATTAAGACGACAGGACGCATTCTTCGGATGTGGGCATTAAATATGTAACACATTACGGAAGGATTAAAAAAGTTCAATTTTGCGTTGCGATTGTTCGAAGCGGGCCGTCGGCCATCTTGTTCGGAGCACTTGTGATTTGTGGAAAAGCCAATTTGCGGAATTTCGCTCGAGGTCAAGCCTAGCGGCGTCGGAATGCAATCGGTCCGCGTGATAAACGACGGAGAATGAAGGGAATAGGACCTCTGTATTGTTTCCCTGGAATTGTTAACTCGATCATTGGCTAACTTGTCTAGATATTGTGGTTTTGCCATGGTAGAATTTATTAAAGTTTGCAGTGTGTATACGACCGCTGGCGAGTATTTGGGAAGTTTCGAATATTCAGAAGTTCTCGAATATTAATATCTCGAATACAAATCCAAATCGAATATCAAACATATTCGATTCGTTTTCGAATATTCGCACACCCCTATTTAAAAGCTGTTCTCTGATTTCAGAGCGCCCCTATGATGGTGTGTCTTCATAGAGAACAACAAAATTCATCGTAGAAAATATTCTGAAAAGTATGAAGCGTCATTTCGAAGGTGATGTATTTTTAAAACACTGCGTTAAGTGTACATGGGAATGATTCCCGGATGGGAGTACGGACCGAGAACGCGGCCCATTAAAACAACTTTTCAGAAATAGTTTTCTCGTTTCACAGGGTACCCTTGCAGGTGGCTGTTTGCTAACAGTTGGCGAGGGTTTTGAAGAAGAATGTGACGAAGTACGCAATGTCATTTCGAAGCGATCTAAAACACTGCGATAAACGTGTTCTTATGCCGGACATACTTCCAAAAGGCACTCTGTCCGCTGGGCATTTTCCTGAATTGTGCAAGCTTCTCGTGTAGTCCGACAGGCTTCCGTGTGCGCTACTTCATTCGCAAGGTGCCTTTATAGTGTCTACCCAGACCCCCAGAAAAAGCATTCAAAAGTCCATGTCAACCAGTCAGAAAAGTACTGCCGTGGTGAACTATGTAGCATGCAGAAAACAAAAGTAAACACTTCAAGCATCAAATGGCAATCCCAAAATGATATGGAGCATGCTTTGATATTCTAACTCGTCTTACGCGATATGTGGAAGTGGTAACGTTTCTCCCATTTATATGCTAGTGCAGCAACAACCTTTGGCAGCACATCATCTTTGCCACCTGTAATCTCCATTAGATGTGAGATTTGAGAAGAGTTTGATCACCAAAGCATCCTCTGTTACTGTGTCCAAGACTGTATGTAGCATGCTTGTTTCCATGTTGTTACCATAACAAGTGGAACACATATAATTGACGTTTGAATAGGTTTTGCTTATATAACGGAATAACAGCCTACCTACCAAGATTTACTGAGATGGCTCTTGATTTCTGCAGTACCTCCACCAGCCCAAGCACCAGCTGTGAGGCCACCAGCAAGCCAGCCAGCGCCAGTTATGGCACCTCCTGCTCAGATGTCAAGCCCATTCTTGTTCTCACCAGATGTCATCCTTAGCTTTCCACCACAGCACCCACTGCCGTACACATTTCCTACCCAGTGTGCTGCACCAGCCCCGGCTGCTCCACCTCCAACGGTAAGTCTGTAGTAGCTTTTTTTTTTCCTTGAGATTCCTTTTGCCAGTCACTTGCTCATTTTGCTGCGTAATGCTAGCTGAAACTGCGTGGTAGTGATTGCTCTTGAAAAAGCAGGTTAGTGTTGACCCATTTATCAAGTTTTCACCCTCTGTATTTCCTGAATGTGTGCTGACCAGGTGGTTTACAAATATGTGAGCTTAGGTTCCGAAAGGAACAAGTGATAAAAGATTTCAGCAAGCATCTTGGCACTTGACGCTCTACATATATTGTGGCTGTGTTTCTGGAGAGTGGTTATTCTCTTTATAACATCTCAGAAGTCATTATGTTAATACAGTAGAACCCCGTTATAGTAAACTCTGATGTAGTAAAGTGAAACTGCGGTCCCCTTTCACTTTCCATAGCTGACATTTCTTTATATAGTAAAAATTTTTGAAAAGAAACTGCTGTAGTCCACCTGGTCATGGCGATGTGCTTACTGCGAAATGATGGCATCATGGCACGCGCGAAGTGTAGTATCGAGAGGCCAACACTTGAAGGCAAATTGACACTGAAGACAATTAAACGGCACTTCTTTAAGTGGCTTCACCACTGAACTTAAAAGTTGCAAGAAGAAGCCAACTATTCAAAGGCTTCTGAGTCATGAGGCAAAATATGTGGTTGATGCATGAAAAAAAAAGGTGAACACAGAAAGAAGGTGGCACTGGTCTCCGAGAGAAAAAAAACCAGTAAAGGTGGTGCATTGAGTACAGTTAAGCTGGTTATGACGGAATTGAGAAGATTCTGCTGTTCTTTTTTTGTTATGTGCACATTTTCGTTACAGCCAGTTTTCTCGAGAAAGCTCGAAAGGACTGTGCTGAAAGGAAGCCAGAATGAAAAATAAATGCAGTTGAAACGGTGTGGCAAATGTTGACAGTAAATCTGGCTACTTGAGGTTGTAGACACTCATTTCATGCTCACGTTGGCGACGTGAATGTGGCAGGACCCACCACCATCTAAATTGCAGATAGACAAAAACACGATGCCTCTGCATGTGGGGCAGGGAGAGTATGGGGTAGTCAGAAGCACCTACACCTTTCTGCATGCCTGTTGCTCATAAAAAAAAAAAAAAACTCTTGGTCTGCTCATCCACTGTTGCCCTCAAAAACTGACTCTTCACCTCGCGTTGCTGGTGTGCCCCCTGCCATCTCCGCTCCCGTTGCACGTCTGCTGTGAATTGCGGTCACAACCGAGCAGCAGCAATGGGCGTGCACTGCTCATCCTGTGCATTCTTTGCTACATCATGTTGTTTCGTGCTGCTTTTCGACATGGACTGTTGTAGTGCCACTTGATGTGACGCAACGAAAGCAAAAGCTGCGGAGACATCTGTAATTGCACAGAGGTGCGGATCACACTGGAGCACGGCATCTTGTGTCAACTGCGTTCGCTCATTGCAATTGTAGATATTCCTCTCATACTAGTTCGTGTTTTATCTCATGAAACTTCTGCGTAATTCGGCCAAATTTCTAATAGCACTGCAGTAGCTAATGGATAGTTGGCATGGTGAGTTTGTTATTTCAAAGTCGACCGCTGCAACACCTTCTTTACATGGAGTAACCAAGGCGTTGTGGAATTGGGGAGCCTTGTAATTTCAAAGAAGTCACTACATGGACGTTTGTTACCGTATTTACTCGAATGTAACGCGACTGCGAATGTAACACGAGGGGTGACTTTACATGCTGCCAGCAGGAAAAAATAAAACCATGAATTTAATGCGAGGTTTAAAGACGCAAAACAAAGTACCTTCAATAGACATCGTGGCCAACATGTTTATTCAGCTTCCACGCTTTTGGAGGCTGAGTTCTCGAAAACAGTGTCCTCCTTTTCACTATCGAAGTCTCCCAGTAACTTCTGCCGTATCGATGTTGTGCGTCACAGAGAAAATCCATTCCTCTTCATGAACCTTTGCACCCACCCACGAGATGCTCTGCACTTCCTATCCCCCGAGCAACATCTCTAACTTTCCAACGAATCAGCTCGACACTGAACCCCATGAGACGGTTGCACTGCTCGATAATAAAGTCCGCCACGTTTTCTCCAGCTCGACGTGATGGCCGTGGCGAGACCCACGAAATCTTTTGTGGTCGGGCTCACATATAAAAAGCCCCTCCCGCTGCAGCCGCCATCCGCAGATGGTTGACTTGTTGAGGTCATTTTCAAGCTGCCACAAAATTCCATACCTCTTCAGCTAACAGGATCGCTTTTCTCTTAAACGGGCGTCGTACTGAGCATGATGCGTCGCCATCGTGTGCACTGAATCAGTACACCACGAGCAATGCC
This sequence comes from Amblyomma americanum, assembly GCF_052857255.1. Lineage (NCBI taxonomy): Eukaryota > Metazoa > Arthropoda > Arachnida > Ixodida > Ixodidae > Amblyomma > Amblyomma americanum. Next base: position 77,400 of record NW_027526901.1, on the reverse strand, counting down.
ACAAGAACACGACATGACAAAGCGTTGAGCGTGTGAGCACGCGGTCGCAACGAACACAAAAAAATAAAAGAGAACAACGCTTTGACTTTGGATGGATGCGGATTTGGCTTTTGTGGTACCCATGTTGCCAGCATAAGATCGCAAAACTGCGGAAACCGAAACCAAGTTGACTGCTTTGAAATGGCTGCACTGCAGCACGCCTTTAGGCCAATCGAAATGCGGTATTTGATTATAATGCGAGGGTAGACTTTAAGGAGAAAAAATCTGAGAAAAACTCGCGTTACATTCGAGTAAATACGGTACATCCAGGTTTAACTTGGTATTTTTTGCACTTGCCAGATTTTTACAACTCATGTGCAAGAGGCAGTCTGGTGGGCAGGTTGCCACCTGTCTTGGTGGACAAGTTGTGGTGACATCACAAGGTCACATCACTTATCTTGACCAATCGGAGAATTTCGTGTAGAATTACAAATTTGGTCGTGCCCCATGATTGGTCAGTGGGGTCACGTGACCCTGATGTCATCAGGGGATTTCATTAAGGAGAAGCCGGAAATTTTTTTGTGTGACGACGGCCTAAATACTGTCGCATTAAAAAGGAGAGAGTGTCTGGCATGATGCTGTTGATATCACGTAGCCTTGCAATCTTGCTTTTTCTTACCCCATGTTGCCCAATGGCAGTTCTGCTGGTTCCCTATCTTTCCTAAAGCATGATCTGCTGGTTCCCTTTCTTTCCTAAAGCATCACAGGCTCGTAGCTGCTCCCACATTGTTGATCACGTGGGGAGTACCTGCGCAGCAGCGCAAGGTTGGGAAAAATTGTGGAGTTCGAAAAGGGCTGCTTTTGCTCAAAACTCTCTCTCATCTGGCCCTGTGGAGCGGTGCAAGTAGGCATCACTGCCAGGAGCTGGCGCAGCCAGCATGCAGGCTGGTTTCAGTGCTGACTGCGTGCACGCAGAGTTTGATACTATATCCCAGGGGTGGCCAAACTGTTTTCTCCTTGTGGGTCCAAGTGCAGCTTGTGACTCTCTGGCATCTGTATCCCCACCCTCCCATTTCTGGCTCTAAAGACAGCCAAACTTCAAGGTGCTTGCTTCATGATCGCTGCCTGAGTGAGTAGGATTCATTGTTGCTCTCAGCCTTGTTGCAAGAAATTTTTTAATAATTGCCATGCCTCGCCCCTTAAAATTGCAGCTCTTAAAAAGATAATGCTCTTTGCATATGCCTGTCTGGCCACCCCTGCTATCTGCGATTTGCAGTTTGTTGTAGAAAGTATATTTTGCATGAATAATGATATAACAGCTTCGGGTGTTTGCTATGAGGTGTAATTTGCTCTACCTGGGCTCGTTATAAGTTTAACTGTATTACTAGAAAAACTTGGCTTATAGTACAACTAATGACTATGATTTAAGCTTATTACTTAGGTTTGGACGGAGCGACAGTCTCAAGAAATCGTGCACCAGTTTGACTTGTTTATTCAATCGTGCACTTGGCTACTACATTGTTACACTGGGCATTTTTAAACATGGCCTTCAATATTGCAGTATCTTGAGAGATGCGCAGTGATATTCTCAGTGAAGTATTATTAAACACAGTTACCGAATTGGTCTTGTCATCCAGCCAGAAATTAGGCAGCATCATGGTGGCCTTGGAAATTGACCGAAGGAAGCCAGCAGTCATTAACACTGTGAAAAATATATGTGGATAATAGTATTATTGGCTTGGAAGGTATACATTGGGGTCTATCCAAATCCATGACCTCTGAATGTCACTTTTGGCACTGTGCCATTTAAGCTATGGTACTGGCCATCTGCTTCCCTACATTAACGAATAATAGTCCATTGATTGAATCTGCAGCCATGTTACCAAAACAAATGTGTGGCAGGACATTGAAAGTTTTTATTAGCTATAGGCTAGGTTGAATGTGCATGACAAACAAGTACATACTTGTGTAGATTTACAGTCGATCCCTGATATATCTAACTCGAAGGGGATCGCGAAATATCGATAATTCGAAATATAAAATATGCCTATGAGATGCTTTTTCTGAAAAATATGTACCAACATGCCGAACTCACTGCATTAACCATGAGATGGTTATTTCAAAATTGCACACATCTCGGACAGTTTCTCCAGGATCGTGAAAAGTGGGAGCTTACTGATTTCTCCTCCAAAGTCCAAAAAAAAATGAAAGTGCAGCTTTACGACCACCATACTTTATTCCATACATTATTTCGCTAGAAAAAAGTCCGTGAGCTTAGCTTGCCTCTTCTTCTGCTTGTTGATGATATCCAAATGAGAAAGTCTAGTGCATTCCATTGCTCCACAACAGCGACGAATGACGCTGAATGTCGATGCAAGTTCAGCCGCAATGCATGGTGGCTGGGTCTGTTTGCCTGAATCTTTGCCACTGCTCGGGTCCGCCTCCTCGGTGTCTATGATGTCAGCCACAATCTCAGCATCAGCACGATCCGCAATAGCTTGCACGTCGTCGTCAGCACTGAGAAAATCTTGTGCTGTTACGCCGTCTTGGGTGGTGCCTGCAAACGCTGAGAACTCACGAAACTTGCTGACCAGCCATCCAGCACTATCGTCTTTTGTGTCTAGGCACCTGTCGTCTGAAGCCACCACAAACCCTGCTTTGCGGAAGCAGTTCACAATTGTGCTTATCTTCGTCATTCCAGGCACCAGCCAGCATCCGTATGGCTCCGAGGAGGTCCACCTTGAATTCGATTCTCAACCGAAGGTTGATTAGGAGCCTTTGCACCAGTCATTGTCTATAACCAACCTTAAACGCTTTCACTATGCCCTGATCGAGAGGTTGAAGCTTCACCGTTGTATTTGGCGGCAGAAATTTGATGATCTCCTTCAACTGGCAGACGACATGATTGGCAGAACAATGGTCGAGGAAAAGACAAGCCTTGCGGCCTGACTTCTCCAGTTCAGCATCCCATGTTCGGAGCCACTCTGTAAAAATTTGCGTGTCATCCAAGCCCTCTTATTAAATCCGTATTGACCCTGGATGTGTTTCATGTTTTTGAAACAGCTTGGTGACCTGCTTTTGCTGATAACCAGTGGCAGCAGTTTGCATGGCCCTTTCATATTTGCAGCGAGAAAAATCAAGATGCACACTTTGCTGTTCTTTCCACCATGGCATGCGCTGCCTTTCATGTGCAGAGTCTTAGTTGGCAGCATTTGCCAAAACAATGCTGTCTCGTCTGCGGTGAATATTTGAGACTGTGAAAAGCTATCGCAAATCTCTGGCCACTCTTCCGACAGCCACTTCTTTGTATCAGTGCTGCTGGTTTTCACCTGTGAGGGTCTTTCTGACGATGCAGCCAACCAGTGCCACCAGTGAAGCTGTCTTCTCTGATAGCTACAACAAACCATCTCAATTTCTCCATGAGCATTGGTCCACCGACCGCAATGGTTCTGGCAGGTGTCTTTAAAACCGAGGCGTACAAAGCTTTTTTGGCCTTGGCGTACGTCGGAGCACGCATACGACATGCTCCAGGGCGACTGGATGGCTCTGCCTTCAGCTTCACGTCGGTTTTGCTTTTCAGGATTGTAGTGAGTGCGTTGCAAGAGCTCCGAACGCATCGGCGACAGACTTTTTCTCACTGGTCTCCACCCATCGAATGATGTCCGCCTTTGTAGCCAAGTCTAAATTCTTGTGTTTTTTTTGTGTTCATGGCTCTCGAAAAATAAAACGTATGGCACCGCACAAGTCTTAAACTCACATTGGCCTCGCAAACAAAATGAAAAGAATGACCACTGCACCTTACCAGTCCAGTCATAAGCCCAAACAGCACCGACAGCAGTGAGAGCCAAAATGGCTGAACCGTTGATGACAGCTAGATAACATCGCTTGTTTTGGCTACTCCAGTGGAGTCAGCTAACCAGCATGCAGAAACCTGGCACCGACGGGCCTGCGGCCAGCATGGTTTCCCTCTTCCCAGCCCCTTGCATGCCCCTATGGCCATTCCAGTCTCTGTTCACACCCCACAAATTTCTCATCACGTGACTCTTGTGCAGCTCCGCACGAAGGCGTCCAACGCCAACACCGCACACAAGATGAGATTTCGGGAAGACCGGGAACTCTTAGAAAAAGCCCATTTGCAGTGGTGTGCAGTGATAGAAGTCCACTTCCAGGGTGGGGTGTGTTAGGAGAAGCGCACTTGCGGGGGTGTGGCGTCGCACGGAGTTCGGTACATCAAATTTGGAGCGCACGGCAGTTCGATAAACGCAAACATATTTGCAATACTTTTACATGGGATTCCAAATGAGATTTTACAGCTGTTCAATATAGGCAGTAATTCTATATATCTGGGTCAGATATGTCTCGAATCAACAGTATATGGGGATGCACCGGTTGAAGTTTCAAATTTCTGGTGAGCGAGAGGCCTTCATGCCATATTTGCACGAATACATTGCATTTTTTTTTTCATTTCATTGGTTTCAGAACACAACTCGCATTATATTTGCACGCAAGATATGAATGTAGCATGTTTTTTTTCCGCCAGTAGGACAAAGAGAGAGAGAAAAACTTTATTTGATCCATTAAGGGTTTAGCGTTCGATCATCGTCTTCATCGCTGCAGACTTTTGACCTTCAAAGCAGGGTTGGGCCCTTAGTCCAGGCCTCCACTGAGTCGCGCCGCTATGAATGTACATAGAAGCTGGTGCGGGCTGTTGAAAGATAGGGCGCTGAAAAAATTGAGTGGAGTAGCGAAAGGAAAGGAGGGCTAAAGGACATAGATCTGCACATTATGAAACACGAAGCAGCAGTGGCACAACGGTGACGGTAGTCGCTGATGCATGGGAGACTGTGTCTGTTATGTGTTGGAGGCTTTGCTGCACTCAATGGTTTCTGAAGTGTTGCCTTGGATAACATTGATGTATCTTCTGTTGCTTCTGCACTTTTCTGTGGCGTCCACTTGGCTGTGGTTGCCTTTAACAGGCCGAGATTGCATTGAAATCGTAGTGTGTGTGTTAATGGGAATACAGTGTTTCTATAACTGGGCCTAAGTGTTTCTGTGGCAGGAATTCAATGATTTTTACAATGTCATATGATATTCATGGTTGTCACGATTCTTTCTGGACCAAAGCAAAAGCCTGCATTCTACTCTTCATTGCGGCACCTTTATTTACAGAAGTGGTAGCATTGTAAGGTTTTTGCATGAGATACCATTTGCTTCACATGTGGTTGAGGAAGGCTGTACCTTCTGCTGGAACTGCAGATGTTTTTGTCAATAAGAACTCCTTGCTTCCTGCGTCATCTTTATTGGCACTGTGACAAAAGATGCCTGCTGGGTTGTTGGTGTTGTGAAAGCATTTTAAGCAAAGGATGTGCGCTCTTTTCTGTACCCAGAAAAGATTCCAAATCGTCTGTCAAGGAAATTACTGGGAAGCTTAGCAGTCTAATGTGTAGAAGTTGCTTTGTATATATTAGATAGTGAAATGAATATCAGAGAAGTTATGAAAAGGAAACCCATTTAATGACATGTCTGTTTTCATCAGTATCCATCTTGTACAGGCTACAGCAGACAGGCGGGGTTGCACTCTTTTGCTGGGGCTTGCACGGGGAGATTGGTGCTTCATTTTGTCCTGCTGGGATGGGCATTTTCTGGGAGACAGAGCTCAAGTGGGAAGTGGATTTTAAGGATGCTCTTCATTTCTGGTCTGGTGCCTTTGTGATTATGCAGCAGACGCAAGCTCAAAAGCCCCCCTACTACCCTGGAGACACAATCTACTATAACACACAAAGCCAACAGCACAAGCAGCGGCCCACACCTCTTCGGAGGCCTAAAGCAGCCATTCCCATTGTGCCTCCTCCAGAGTGTCATGGCACAGTGCAGGTTGGTGCAGCACCCAGCTGTAACCATACTTGCACATTGCACACTTTATTGTAGCACTCTGCTTTGCTGGTGGAAGTTTGTGTGCATGGCTGCTTTCTTGGGTGTAGTGGGCTATTCCCACCTTCGTGGTTACAAAGGGTGGTTTGTTTTAGCACTTATGCCATTTATGCTGCAGCTATGCATGTGTCCTGCTATGATCTCTGGCCACTTCCATTTGCTTTATTTTCGTTTGCACGATGGTGTGTCAGGGTCTGACTTGGAAGCATGAAGCTCATGATGGCTGGCGGGTTTTGCTTGGATGTGGCTTGCAAGTACTTTCTGATCTTCAGGTCTGCTTTTTTATTGTTTGCTTTATGTGCCACCTTTGCTTTGCTTGAGCCTGACTGGAAAATTGCATTGCTTGTAACAGCTTAAAAGTAATGCTTCATTTAAGTGGAAGGAGGACACCCAAGTGCTGGCGTTTAAGGGTACTGTAGAACCTGAGTGAAAAAGCTGTTCTGATATAAATAGTAGTCATTTGCTTGAGCATCAGAAAGGGCTAGAAGGAACATCAAATTTTGCAGCATGATTTTACTGAAATTTATCTGTTTAAATGTTCGAAGTGCATGAAGCAGATGACCATTCAAATGGCAAAACACAGATTGTGATTCATACTTTGTCAGTTATATTTCTGTACATTGCCTTTTAATCTTTTTGGCAGTGCTGTCATAGCTTGTACCCTTATATAGTGTGCTGCTGTGTTCCCGCCTTGTGAAGTGGCACGGTGGCTGCATTCCTATGGAATTGAAATGCTAGAGGCCCGTGTACTGTGCGATGTCAGCGCACGGTGAAGAACCTCAGGCAGCCGTAATTTTCCGAAGCGCTTCACTACGGCATCCCTCATAACTTGAGTCATACAGGAAGTTAAATCCTAAAACCTAAACCTAAAGTTCACATGTGAAGCAATGTGAAGCCAGCAATACTGGCAAGTTATGCGTTCATCTGCCAGTCAAACGAGTTGATACACTCATGTTTGGTACAGTGCATCAGTGCACATTATTTGCCATAAATCACAAACAACGGTATAGTCTTGGCTGATATGTTGGTGGACATTTTGAGGGAAACTACCATTTGAGGCACAATAATTGAGCACATATATGCAGTAGAGCCTTGTCAATTCGAAGCCCATTGTACAGCTTAAGATATTAAAATTAAGCAGAGTTTTGAATTATCCGTAATCAAAACAAAACGGAAAAGGCAAGTGCAAAATTTCGTTCAATCAATTGCAGCACTTTATAGTCATCACCATTGTACTCTACAAAGTTGCGGTAGATGTTTAAATTTCCTCTCATGGCGGTAGCTCGTTTTGACTCATCATAGTCGCCGCGGCACTGCCAGTTGGCTGAAATTCTGTCACTCTGGTCTCAAAGTCCACAAAATATAATCGCGCATCTCTCTTTGATGCAACTCGGTCATTGTCAAAGCTTTGCTGTTTGCTGGCACGTTCATACTCATACGATGTTCTCAGTGCACAAGCGTGAGTGGCAGCCAGTGTTGGATACGTAAAGGTTAGTGGCATAGCTCAGCTCTAAGGTGCATGTGCAGAAGAGCGGCTGCTTTGAGTTGAAAAGGAGCTACGAAAAGAGAGCACGTGCAGTCCTTCCGGCTAATCTGGGTCTGGACATGGCACGGCGTTGTTTGTATCGACATATTTGGCGCTGGTGCTCGCGAAACAAAAACTACGCTCTTTGTTGGAGCTGACGCTGCCAAGCATGTCGACGCCACCATATGGTGGTCCGGTGTCAGTGAACTGCAGAGGGTCGCTTTGGCTGGCATGACGTTGCAGTGCTGCGTGCAGTCGTCAGTGCCGCCACTTTCTGCGCTATAGTACGTTGAGCATCGAAGGGTCTGATTAAGAGTCGCTCTGCTTCATGCACGGTGCGCCTATCATGAGCAACGCGCCGCTGCATTACCAGTGGAACTCTGGTGCTACCGATTTTGTGGTGAAATTGGCCATTTCCGCTTTAGCACCCTAGGTCTTTGTGTTAACACATCTGCAAGCTGACAATTCAAATTAATTGATAAAATTTATTTTACAAATTAAAGCAGCATATAAATTCTACCAATTAGGATTTTGAATTACCAGAGTTCAAATTATCAAGGTTTTACTGTAGTATGTGTGCTGTAAAAGTGTCGAAGTCTTCTGCCCACATTAGTGAGTGCTAGAAGAAAAGCTCGGGCGAGCTGGTATGCCGTTGATACAAACAGTGTGAACTGACACAGGGACGAAAGGAACACACACACAGATGAGCGCTGACTTCAAACTAAGATTTTATTGCTTGCACTGTGGAAATAAACAAGTCTGCACCTAAATGACAGAAAGCATGACGAATAATGACTGGCTCAAAGTTCAACAGTCTGCTACAACTAATTACAATATGATTAGTCCAAGAATAAATTGGATGATGGAAAGGTGACAGTTGAAGGATGCATGGATTTTGTTATTTGAGGAACCCAAAAGGCATTCCACAAAACATTTTTTTCCCCTGCTGTCAGTTATCAGGTCTGGGCAAACATTGACGTTGTATAAGCCAAATGTTTTAGACAGACTGCTTGAGTAGAGTTCAGAATTACTTAGAGCCTGGTAAATATTGGATGTAACATTAAATTTGGCTTTAGTAAAGCAGCCAAAGAATGAATTTTTTGGCCTGAGAGTTGTTGCTGCTCAAGCTTTCATATACCTGTCAAGGCTACAAAATTTTCTGGGAGGCACCTGAATTTCGACCAAACGTCATGATCGTACTGAAATGACCTTATTTTCACCAAAAATTACCCCCTGCTATTTGGGATATATTTTCTTCAAAAATACGTGAATATATATGCAAACCATACTTATTTATTGTACTATTACAATGCACTGCCAGCATCACTATGGGGCTATTTCATGTTTTTGACAAATTTTTCTAAAGCAGTGAAGTCTAAAAGTTGAGTTTAGTGCGGGAGCTGCTTTTTAAAATTTTTCGTAGGTTAAGCGCATTTCTGTTGAGCTATTATGGCAAGTTTTTAGCTTGTTCACCATTTGTCCCGAGATAGTTGGCAGATATTGTAATGAAGTGAATGGCAGGCAAAAAGGGTTGGGGTTCGAGAGCATGGTGTCCACCTGAAAGCATCGGTGCCTGTGTCAAATGTGCACAGAGCTCATAGATAAGAAGAACACTGCAGTGTACTGCCTGCAATACCATCTGCACTGCTAAATATATGCATCATTGCAAGGAATGAGTTTACATGCATGCACTCTCCAAACCAGGCTCCTGTTTCAAGCCCTGCTTGTTTTGGGAATACAACGCCTGGTTCTGTTGTGCAAGTTAGAATGCAGACCAAGGATGGCAGTGCTCGCAAGCTAAAATAAATGTGCAGTAGGTAGGAGTGCTTTAGAATATCCTTAATGGAATTCTCTGATAAATTTTTTGTTGCAGTTATTTGTTCCCCCCACTTTAATGCCGTACTAGCATGCGGGTACACTGATAAATAAATGTGTGCTGCTTGAAGGATATGAAGTACATTTCATTCAGTTTAGAGTAAGTTTTATGTTAAGAAATAACTCAAGAAAAATATTCAGCTTTTTTTTAGCTGCAAAGAAAGTCTTGGACTGTGCATACTTGTATGTAGATTGCATGCAGCACATTTTGCATTTTGTTGTGTGCGAGTGTGAGTCTCAGAAACTTGTGTGCATGGTCATGCTTTTGTCCGATTTTGTGACTTTCTTTACATCCTCTTTCTTAATTATAGGAGGGTACCTGTGAAGCGGATGGTTCTGCAACCCACGTGAGCAAGTCAGATGACGACCCTGATGACAGTGGAGCCGTTGTCACGGAATCGGCTTTGCAGGAAGGGCTGGCAGGACAGCAAGCTGTTGAACGATTGTAGCAATGCCCATGTCATTATTGCCCCAAAGTGCCACATTGCTCCTGCAGTGTATTCTTTGCACACCACTTCCTGAGAAGTTGTCAACGGCTCTTCCTCATCCCTATGTGACGTAACCTCAGGCGTACCACAGGGAAGCGTACTTGGACCCTTACTTTTTCTAATCTACATTAACGACCTTCCCACTAACATTTCATCCCGTTTACGCCTTTTCGCAGACGACTGTGTTGTTTACCGTAAGATCGCTTCTGAGACTGACCACCTGACCCTTCAAAATGACCTTGACACTATTGTTGATTGGTGTCAAAACTGGCAAATGATTCTTAACCCTAATAAATGTAAATCAATGACTTTTAGCCGCAAGCATGTTGTTTTAAACTTCATATACTCTATAAATAATACCTCTCTATCAAGGGTTACGTCGTACAAATACCTTGGAATTCAGTTCACACCAAATCTTTCTTGGTCTTCTCATATTTCTGCAGTCTGCAACAAAGCGTCGAGGACATTAGGTTTCATACGCCGGAACCTTCGAAACTCACCTAGCTCCGTTCGAAAACTTGCATATTTTACATTTGTTCGCCCACAGCTGGAATTTATCTCACCTATATGGTCTCCCCATCAAAAATATCTCATAGATATGCTCGAGTCCATTCAAAGCAGAGCTGCCCGGTACATTTTTAGCAATTATAGTGCCCTCGCAAGTGTATCCCAGCTTAAATACCTTAATGACATACAAATACTTGAAATTCGTCGCTCCATTTCACTTCTGTGTTTATTCCATAAATATGTTCACACCCGTCCTTCGTTGTTACCTCTGGCATCACCTTTCCGCTCTTCACAACGCTTACACAATCAACTCAGCTTCAACCGGATATATGGGAAGACTCTGTCGTTTAATTCCTCTGCATTACCTAGAGCAATAAAACTCTGGAATGATCTTCCTGACAACATAATCTCTTTCATTGATCCTGGTGAGTTTAAAAAACATCTATGTATACATTTATTGCCATAGTGATGTTCGAAATGTACAACAGTTTCATTTGTTCTTAAAGTTGTTTCGTGTCTGATGTTATTTTAACTCGGTTTTGTATAAATTTCGTGTTCCTTTCTTGTATTTGACTTGTACCGCGTTCTTGCACCGATATTATGGTTTTTTTTTCGTTTTTTTTTCCATCTGTATGTACATCTGTATTTGCCCCCCTCACCCAATGCTCTTCGGGGCCTGTGAGGTACTAATAAATAATAAATAATAAGTGCTTTCCTTCTGTGTCATTGGACACTGTATCACGTCCCTGCCTCAGTTATTTGAGGTCCTTTCAAGCAAAAGAGGTGTGTCAATGATGGCATTAAAGAAACGAGATCTATTTTCAATATAAGAGGTATACTATACAAAGCAAAGGGGTCAAGGTTGTCTGTTTCTCGTTCAAAAATTATCTATTTGTCGCTTGTTTGTGATGGCAGCTTCATGAGTATGGTAATGATTTTTTACCTATTAGAATGCTGACATAATCTATGAAGGCATTATTTAGATATTGCACTGTAAATGACTCCTGAAAAGGTGGCACTTCAGTGCACTCTTGGTTGAGTTCAAAGTGTCAAATATTGAATGCAATGGAAGCATAATGAAGATGACATTGTGGTATACTTAACTGCTCATGGACTTTTTGAAAGCTTAAGTTATTATGCAATCTTCCTTTCGCTTTCCTTTTTTTCCTTTTGTGTGCTTGGTGCCTCTTCATTTCTTAACTTTTTGTGGAATCAGCTAGCACAGAAAAATCTTGTTAATTTGACCTTCTTTAATTCATGAATTCTGAAATCCAAATAATTCAAATAGCTCTCATGGCTCTAGCCAATGCCAGTGCTAGTATATGGCATCGAACACTCGTTAATAAGTATGCTGCTGGGACTGCACAGATTAATTCAGATGGGCACCTGAAGGTGGGCAGTGTTGAGGTATGACTGGCACGGCAAACGATTGTCCAGATATTCCTACTCAAGGCAGGCGTACATGAGTATGTGCCTCTCAGTGTAGTTACCAACATGTATTCCCTAAGGCAAGTCTTAGTTTTAAGATTAATAGTAACTAACATTAAAGTAGCCAAAATTACATATAGAAAATATGATAGAGAAGACAAAATTATATGAATGTTGCTCTTCACTGCAAAGAGGGTCATGAAAAGACCTGAATGAAAATTGAGAACACCACAGTGAGCCATCAAGAGAAAAACTACAGCTATATTGTTAAAGAGATTGAAGTTTCTAAGGAACAGAAGTTGATGATACCCTAGCTAAAATGAAAAAACAAACATGGGCAAGATGTGCAATTCAAAGAGAAGCTAAATAATGGTCCCTTACAGAAGCAAGGTGGATTCCAAAGTATGGCAAACACGGCAAAGGGTCAGGTGGGCAGATGAGATTGAAAATTTGCTGTGGCAATGTGGCTGACACAGTATAGGAATTAATTGAGATATTATAGAGACTCATTTACAGTAGTGGATATCGTCAAGCTGATGATTGTGAACAAATGCTGTGCAACGTTCACCAAAGAATACATGCATATTTCCTTGAGGTGCTACATTCACATTAGTACATGCATACTAAATGCTGTCAAGTTTCTGTACAAAACATGCATGCAATGGGCCGATGTATTGCAAGTGCTGAAGTCTGAAAAATCCTGCACATAATTTCAAGTAAAGCATGCGAAATAATCACAATACATTGTTTTAAAGATAAATGCCTCTGTATTTTTAAGCCTGGTGTTTCATGCCTCTGGTCAATGCAACATTTGTTTCACTTATTTTTCAACAATTAATGCTTTAACTACTTCAAGTGCACCGCTTTCTCTTCATATCAGGCCCTGATGACAGGACAGAACCAAAAGTAGCTTAAGTGAGACTGTCAAATTAGTGTTGAGACAAAATGTGGAGATTTTAGGCACCAACAAGAAATGCATTATAAGCCAATAAAACAATTTTTTTTCTGGGTAATCTTGGCAAGCTTCAAAATGAAACCTCAGTGCTTCACCATTTTCATTCCTTGAGAAAATAATCGCCTGAGGGGGCCTACATGTGCCACTCCAATGCCACTAGCAAGTTACTGAAAAAACTTTTCGACTACTTTTGCAAAGTACAATTTGTCACCTAGGGCCATAAGGATACAAGGAGCAACATCTGGTGTAATTTCAGCCAGTATTTTTTGAAGGTGAAGCTGTCCTTTTACAATGTGATCGGTCATGAGCGCTAGCGAGGTAGAAAATTTTTTTGGCAACTGCAAAAACCATCTTATTTGCTGTGTCCATAAAAGACACTATGTTCTCAATTTTTATGGCCAATCCTGTTGATGACATCAGAGCTGTTAAGTCTGTTTTGTTTGGCCTGCAGTGCTCTTCACTATGAAATATATGACCAAACACTGAAGCTCTGGAATGTTTTAAAACTGGCCCATTCACAACGCTGCCAATGTTAGATTTGACAAACATGATTTGACAAAGAGGTGTAAAATAGAGGTTGTCGTTTTCAGCTCCTAAAATACTTAAAAGGATGTGTACTATGGTGGAAAGACAGGCTGAAAAACAAATGAATCCCAAAGTACCTGCAGAATTAAACATAAAACTAAGTACGTTCCATGCTGTGAAGGAGTTGTTTATAAAATTCCTTTTTCCTGCGGACAAGTATACATTGGCCAGAAGAGTCGTATTAACATGCATACTAGTACATTGGAGGCTAATAGACCTACTAATCTAGTCCATCATGGCAGAGGCTGCAAATCTTACTTCCCTACTTTCATCACAGTTAACTAGGGAGATTATGGAGGCTTTTCACATAAAGAAAAAAAGTAGATTGTGCGTTAGCAGCCCGTCGGTTTGCCTGCATGACAGTGAGGTTCGTTTCCTTGATTCCACGTAGCTACACGTCTGTTTGCTTTGCTATCTTGTTTGTTTGCACTCTTTATATTCCCTGCTTCCTGTGAATAAACCTTCAGTTGTGAGTTAGCGCTGGTCCTGTTGTTTTCTTTCCTTTAGCGCTATTTTCGCTTAAGTATGCATCACCAACTCGCCTGTCTTGCCATCGTGTTGAACGGCATTCTTTTTGTTTTTGAAGTTCTAGATGACGACGAAGAGAATTATGTTTGCGCTTTGTGCACGAAGAGGGTAACCGCCTCCACGTGGTGCCAGTTGATGATATTGATGAATTTAGGCCCCAAAGCACCATGGACTTCGACAATAGGATATTGTATTCAGTGATGTGGCGGAACTCCACGAATGAAGAGAACACGGGCACATACAGTGCTCAAGTTCTTATGCTGGAAGCGCTAAAAGCATGAAATGCTTTTAGCGCTTCCCTTGACAGCAACCTTGGGATGAGTTTGTGCCAAAGTTACGAGAGAACCTAGAGGGGAACAAAAGAGAACATCTGGGCAACCAAGAGGCGAATCTAAACGACCTTGGGAAACCACGTCTGCTTAAGCGACTCCTGATAAAACTGATATCCCCACCCACCTGAACAGAACAGATATGGCTCCATTGCAGCTATTTCCCCAATGGTCACTGCAAGAGCAGATACACACTGTCTACTCTATCCATGGCACTGAATTCAACGAAAAGGTGGTCTTTATCATATCCAGATTCACTAGTGTAATAAGTGTCACAAAAAAAGGAATGCTGCCAAAAGCTGGTTGTGTCTGTTCCTATCAAAGCACATGATTATAAAAAGGCACCGTATGCTTACTGTGCCAGTAAGGTCCTCTCATTATTAATGTTGAGTAGTCTTCGATTCATTCGTACTGCACTGCAAACAATTGATTTTAAGAAAGGTGCACAACTACCTCCCCTCTCGGTAGACTCCTCAACCCCACAGTGAGAGAAGAACGTGCCCTAGCAGAACTGAGATGCCTTTGAGCATGGTGCTACTTTCCTTCAATACATTTCATGCATTCACCTACTCTCAGGGATGGGTTTTATTGTGATTTTTTTTGTACAGTGTCTTTTGCTGCAGCTAATAAAAATGGTATGTTTTCTCGTCCACCGCACCGAAGCTGGATTTTTGTTATATTAATTTGTTGCTATGCGACATTTTTATTTCTCCTTAGCCCCTTATTCAATTCTTCACGGTTTCTTAGTGCTCATGGTATCTGAATCAAGCTATGCAAAAACACCTGTTTCCTCCGTGTCAAGTTTCTGCAATAGTTCTGCTCTACTATGTTTCTGAAGATTGTAATAGCATGCATCAAGGAATAGGACTAGCGATCTAATATGGTTCAAATTGAAGGCACAGCGCACAAAGGACAGGACTAAGAAAGAGACAAACACGCTGCTGTGTTTGCAATGCAGATCTAATATGTCTTATAGGAGCAGGTGCAAATTAATCGATAATGCTTTCATTCATACAAGCATGCTAGCAAGAGATGGCATTTGTGGCAGTTGACATTTGAAAAGACTGCACTTACATCAGATCTTTCTACTACACCTGGCTTGTGCAGTTGTGGTGAGGTTTGAAATTAGTGTCCAACAGTCAGTTACTGTGTGCTTTACCTTTTTTTCTCAGTTCCACTTGACTGGTGGCATCATCATTTACGAAGGCCAAGTCGAGAAAATATTGACCAAGAAGAAGCCGACATTGGTTTGCAAAGATACTGCTCAAGCTGTGTGGAGTAATGAAGTGCTTGCCACCAAAAGCTTCAGTGGCGCAGTTGCTCCTAAGCAGTGGGCATTGGGGGAAAAACAAAAGCAACCTTTGACGCCACAGAAGATGTAATTCATGATAGGTAAGCAGAGCGTTCCTGCATGTTGATTGTGCTCATAAAAAGACTACATGTGACTTTGTTATTTGTAGCAACAATGAAACACAGGGGCACTATAAAAGGAGTAGACATTTCTGAGGCTGTGCGGAATGTGCCTCAGATGTTGACAGAAAAAATACAGGACGTTAAGAAGGCACTGCGGAAATTTGATGTGTTGAATGCTTTCAAGAAATAAAGAAAAAGTAAAGTGTTCTGACTGAGTGATGCTCTCTACACCTGCTTTTCGTACCAGTACAAGCCGAAACCAGCTACTGTGGGGATCAATGAGGACTATCTGCAGCGGGGACCAACTGAAACCAGTTGCAATGGGGAACAACTGGGAATTGTTCCATAAATCATTTTAACTGGAACCAGTTAGAGTTGGATTCCCGGTTAGATTCCCAGCTGGAAATTTTTACCAGGGTGTGTTCGAAGATCAATAAATGTAATCCGGATGGCCCATGAAACGAGAAGGCACCCCCTGCAAAAAATAAAAACGTAAGGGAAATGCACGCTAACCTGACCTTTTTCAGAACTGTGCACTCTTGTCAAGCTATAGTCACTGCAGTTTCAGCAATAACAAACAGGAAGCAAATGAATTGAAAGCCCAGTCGGGATACCTAATCGAGCGTGCTCGTTGTTTGATAACAAGCCTGTGCCAGGGTTGTTAATGCGCAAACGATCTCGCAGCGTGACACAGCACTGTGGAGGCACTGAGGCGCTTACTGACTTGCTTATTCGGCTGGCTGGCAAGCGCACGAGAGTTCCGCTGAAGAAGCCATCAACTGGCATTCGCATAGTCCACTCCACTGTAGTTGTCTAAAATGGGCACAGTCCACTGCAGCAAAATATGTCGAGGCGACTGCTTTCGCAGGTGAATTGCTGTTGTCCACATAGTATGGCACATGCCCACATAGGCGGATTGGCCAAGAATTAGGGGGCACAGGGGGTTTTTGAGGTAAATAATTCCTGGAAGAAATAAAATGAATGGTAAGGACGGAAGAAGTAAACAAAAAGGAACAACGAAATGAAACGGGAAATTCATAACGCACGCAGGAGATCGAGACTGATGTTTAGAGCCGAGTGAAATTATAATTGTAAGAATAAAAATAATATTAGAAAAAATTTTTAAAATTTAACAACGTGAGTTGCTCCTCAGCGGAAGGTATCCGGCATTCTCGAGCCATCGTCGTCGTTTCGGCGAACACTGTGGTCCCGCGCTACCCCAGAGAGCGGCCGTGCCACGGTGCGCACGCGTTCCCGCAGGCATACTACATTGCTTTTTACCTTTCACCCTATCTTTTAGGCTCCCTTCAACTCGCACGTGGCACTGATTTTATAGTTGCAATGAAAGAACTGCGCGATCGAGTCACGGACGGCGTAGAGCCAAAAACGCAGTCAAACGCTGACTTTGCCTCGTTCGCGCAGATCTTTGCATCTATATAAACCAACCAGCCCGACAAGTTCTACTGAAGTAATTATAATGTCCGGGGTGCTAGCAATCAGACCCGCGCAATTTCCGCTCATTTATTCATGCAGCCACTTCTGCTACGCAAGCAAATGGACAACACAGGCGTCGCACCTTGAGCTTGGCGCTACAGTTCTTTAATATATAGAGTGCAAGAACGTAGAAAATTAAAGGAGTTTTTACCTGACACAAAGTGGTCGCTGCAGACGCACGAGTTGGCTGTCACGGAGACCAATCAACATTCACATAGCACATTGCCTGCGCCCACTCTGCTATTTTGGCTTCATGCGTGAATGCCGCAGGGAATCTAAAAAAATCTTACTTTTCGTGGCTTTTTTGCTAGAATTAAAGCATCCCACTGAGGCGCATTGTTGCGGAAACCCGCCAGCGATTCCAGAAGCACGCAAAACGCAGAGTTGGCGAAAGCTTCACCGCAGCAAGCGATGCACCGATCGCGCGATGCAACCAGCCGCACCGCTCAACTGACCGACGAACCACCAAAAAAACATGGCGGTCGCGCGTTTCCCGCCAAGACCTACTGAACTAGAGACCTGCACATTTGGCACTGCTTCAGCGCGCACGTTCTAGTTCATGCTTTTTGCCGCTAGGGAAGGGCAGCTGCGGGCGGTGTGGCGCTACAACTGACATGCGAAGCAAGACAGAGTTGATTATTTTACTTTAAGGATGTAAAAGTTTTTTTCATTTGGTTACGTGTTAAGTATTTATCATTCATCCACTGTCTTAGCAAAGACTCCAGAAAGTCTCACGCATGCGTGCGCGCAAACAAATTATTCACCGCTAGGGTTTTAAGAATTAAAATGTCATATTTGCATTTTTCATTACTAGGCTTCAAAATAATAAGATAGGACAAATGAACAGAGAAGTAATAAGAGGAGAGTAATCATTTGTCGAAAGCAGAGAGTGATTATTATGATGATTACCCATATGAACAGGTCAATCGAGCGCCCTCACCGGCCAAAAAGTTAACGAAAGTTGGTGCACACAGTCTCATAGCACCCCGCCAAATGTGCAGGGCTCTAGTTGGTTAGGTCTTGCCTCCCGCAATGCACTGCGCGCGCATGCGCAGAGTGCCACAGTGAGATAGTCCTACGTGATCGACGAGACATGGTATGAGTGTTTTCCGTTTTTTCTTACTATCCTCCTGATTTATAGACTTAAGCAGGTAGGCGCGAGTCATCTATTGACACACTTTGGGCAAGCGTCCCCCGCCGCACTTGATATGTTTAAGCGGTGACTAAATTTAGGATGCTGGAGAACTGACCGCGTCATCTCGCTTCAGGCCGCTGCGTCGTGGAACACGTGTTTATCTCTTTTTGTGTCTAAAAACGGGGCAGCAACCCGTAAAGGAGACGCTTCAACTAATGTTGTCACCCGACTGTCATGACGCGTCATGGGTGTGCAAACTGTTGTAACTCTCTCATTTTCTCTGGTTTCCGGGAAAGGCTCAGTATGCGCCTTGCTTTGCCATGTTTTGTTCTTTTTGCATCGCTATATATTTATAGCATCCCTTCCAAGAGCATTTCTGATTGGCATATGCCACTTTTGGCAGCGTGGTGCAAAAAGTGCGACGCATACCGACGCGGATCTAACGGGAGGAGCATGTGAAACCGGTTCAAAAGCGAAGCTGGGTGATTTTGCCCGTCAGGTCGCGCCCCTTTCGCATCACGTTGTTTACACCACGGAGAGGTCTTTTCTGGAGTGTGAGAGCTCAGAAACCCGGGAGCTGATAAGCAACGCTTCCTTGCAACATATAATTTGCGAAAATTTGTATTTCTGCATTCGTACTCATGTTTTAGGGCCAAGCCAAGTATTCCATGCTCTCTTTCCGACGTTCCCACGGTGGATTTAGTGCCCTTTAAAAAACTCGCATAGACAGTGGCGCCAGCTTTCTCTCTAGTTACCTAATATTTAGAAACTCTATGGCTGGATTCGTTGATTGCGTCAAGTACGGGGTCATGTACCGGACTTTTTTGTGTGTCCTAAATCGAGGGTTGTAGGCGTGCGCATTATAGCAGTGTGCTTGATCGTTTTCTCGGGCCCTCTGCAAAGTTTTCATGTCATGCTCATAGCCTCCATGTACGTACTTGTCCCGAGTAAGACTGGTACGCAGCACACCACTCCTAGACTCGCACAGCTGTCCGCTGCCCCTGGAGTTGTCATATAGGGGCTCATTTTCTACCGTTTTTCTCTTGTTGGTAAACTACTAGGGCTGGCTTCTTGCGGGCCATTCGCTGCCAACTCCGCTGCCCCATACGCTGTATATGTTCGTGAATGTTCTGCCACTTGTTTGTTTGTTTGCAGTGTCCATTTGGTACTAATACAACTCAAATAGACGTGCTTAAAGACTTCACGTGCCCAGAACCCCTCCTGCATTTCGCTGAGGCAACGTTCATAGGACAGTTTGGCCACGGCCTCTCGTGCTTCAGAGGAGGAGCAGCCCAATTCACCCTGTACTGCCTTATTCAAAAATGCCGGCACCTGTTCGTCATTGTCCGAAGCCCTTTCTCGAAAACTTGTCTGTAATTTCGGTCAGTTGACAATTCTATGCCCAGGTATTTGTAGGATGACCTCTACAGGGTGTTGTCCTATAACTGCAGGGGAGGTTTCTCTTCTGTGCTCTGGATTGAAGCGAGGGCATCTACTTCTATGTAGCAAACATCTAGTAGCATTTGGACGTCAGTTATGTTGTCCACGAATAGCACAATGTCACCCATGTATGACAAAGCGGAGTTTTCATTCTGACAAAAAAATATGAGTGTCGTCTGGGTTCGAGCCTTTTGGTCGGAAAACAGGCCTTGCAGAGAAGCTGACTTACAGATTTCCGCAAGTGGTCAATTGGCTTCGACCTGTCCTCATGACGTCGCAGTTGCAGTGCGCAGCAAGGGCTAGGCAGGGAAAGGAAGGAGGCAGTCCCCTTGCCTTGGGGAATGGCACTGCTATAGGTACTTTTTCCCGATCACAGGTTAGAAAAGAACGCCAGCAAAAAAAAACACGACTTTTCAGAACCTACTCTGTTCCTTCTTCAGGTGTGGTTGCGGGTGAGTTGCAGCTTGCCTTTTAAGCCCTCATTTGGCTTCTTGCATCCCATTTCTTTTTGCTGGCACGCTTGGCAAGCATATGAAATCCCACACAAGGTCGAGCAGAAAAGAAGAGAAAAAAGCCCAAGGAAAGAGAAATGTGACCAGGCTCTATGAAAAACTTGTGCGCACGAACACAGACAAGCAAAAGATTGGTAGCAGCATACCTGCCAACTCTTCCGGATGTTCCGTAAAATTCCAAATTTGGACATGTGTTACGAAACTTGCGTCATAGTTTATGGAAAATAAATTTTTTGCGTGAAAACATCTCAACTTTTATACAAAGATAAAAACCACACCGTTGCTGGTGGTACTTTGTTCCTCCACAAGAGATTATGTACCATCTTTGAAATTAGCACCAACAGCAGCTGCAGCATTGTTCAGTGAAACATCATTAATTTGACCGAGTTAAATAAATGTTTATTCCTAGTCCTCAACCTTCCCGCATTCGGATAATCCAGACTACTGCCAGAGTCCTGCCAAACGTGCAAGAGACTATGGCCTTGGGAGCTCGTTTATTCGGATGCCCAGGGGCTGGCATCAGTCAATCTGCCTCTTTCACAAGATGTGGCATCCTCTAGGGAGTGGCGAAAATTCATTTGCTACCGATTGAACACAAATGCACGTGGGAGACGCAGGCGTGATCTGGTTCTTAGAGGAGCTAGCTGTGCCTGCAAAGTAGCAAGGTGTGTGCTTGTGTGTTGCATGCGCCTGTCACTAACATGAACTGTGGCAGTAGGAGGAGTCGGTTTCATTTTCAATGAGGGTAGCTGGAGAAGAGGCTTGCATGTGCAGAGCATCCTTGTGAAAAAGGCTGATTCGGACGGGCTCCCGAAGTGGTGCCGTGTCGTGGTATCACCTGCCGGACAAAACCGATTGCCCACATATTTGTCCCCAGGCCTGAACTGCATATTACATTGCTTCCGGCGCCCCACTGACATGCGCGCAACTGCAGGTGTTTTGACGATCCGCAGGCCCCCGGCAATAGGCCAATAGTCTGAACCCATAGTTTAGTTTTCAGAGCTTCGTCGCTAGCCCGGAGTGGTGTCAGCTATTAGCTGCGCTTATCAATAAGTCAGCCAGCCGAAACTATTGGCTCTGAAACCAATGTGTGCTTCCGTTGATTCCGTCCGCGCGATATTTTCAATTGTCCAGTGCGCCAAAATTCCGCGCTCGTTAAGTGCTGTTCACTGTTTGTGCGTTTCATAGAGGGTATGCTTGCTTACATGCGATGCCATGTGTGAAGCTCCAGTGCAAACATGTCGTACACTGAAAGATGAGGCACAATGTGGCATTTTTTTTTTAATATGCTGGCTCCCCCAGCACACTTTGTGGCAGGTATGTGGTAGTGTATTGTATAGTCAAAATAGTCTGATGCCAGATGGAGCCACCTCACACTGGTTAAGTTTGGTGCGAATATCAAGTCCTTGCAGAAAATACACAACTTTCACAGCCTGTAAAATGCAAACAATAGTTTTGATGTGGATAAGAATTGAGGCTTAATGATCAGGAAAGAGAAAGGGAGGAAATGTTTTTTTAGTTTTTTCAGGATTTGACAAGAAAGACTGGCATATCTAAAAGCACAATTTTTCTGGATATTTAGCTCTGGTTTGTAAGAAAATAAGAAGTATAAAATCTGGCCACAACATTTCCTTTATTTCCTGAAGAAGAAAACTCTGCCACAAACCTTATGTAAATTGAACCACGTTTAGATGTGCTATACCTTCTGAAAGTTCCTATAGACACTGGCACTGGTGAACCCTCCTGAGGATGTGACACGCTGACAGTCAGTAGGTTAGATATTTTGCACCGTAGGCATCAAACGTGACCGGTTTGCAAGAGACTTACTAGAGCTTGCTTCTTCCTCCAAAATCTAATGACTTGAGGCAATTTGCATAGTGTGCTGTGCTTCTTGTCACCAGCCGCTGTGGTGGCCGAGAGGTTATGGCACACGGCTGCTGGCCCGAAAGACGCAGGTTCAATCCCGGCCGCGGCTGTAGAATTTCGATGGAGGCGAAATTCTAGAGGCCCGTATAATATGTGATGTCAGTGCAGGTTAAAGAACCCCAGGTGGTCGAAATTTCTAGAGCCCTTCACTATGGCGTCTCTCATAGCCTCAGTGTTTTTGGGACGTTGAACCCCCCTAAACCCAACCTTCTAGTCACTGACAAAGGTGCTATCTTCGCATTACTTTCGGGAAGCATCATTTAAAGGTATATTTTTAATTACGTGTGTATTGTTTGGTAGGTACATATTTACTGAGAATGCATTTGTTCTAGTCTTGCTTTGACAGTTACAGTTTACTGTTATTTTTTTCATATCTTATTCATTGTGGTATGGTAGATATCACTGGACGGAGAAAAGCGAGTTGGTTGCCTTTTTTAAACTGTTGACTTTCTTACGATAGTAGTCTTCTACTATTTCAAAAAACATGTATGGTTATCTAAGAATGCCTTTTGTCTCTCATGCACTGAAGTTTTCACGCAGCATAGACATGGAGGTGTGCTGCTTTGCCCAAATTATGAAATGATGATGGATAAGGTTGATTTTATAATGCAGTTTAAATGTGAGCTATATGACGAGTTCATATTACTTGGTACAAAGTTGAAGAGGGTGCGTGAGGAATTTTTGTTGTGCTGTAATATAAATAGTTGGCAAGTCTGCATTAGGATGGCAGCATTTGCAACAGATAAAACAGGGCAGAAGTGTGTCTTTCTTTTTTAATCATTTTAGCTTGTGCATCATGTTGTCAGCTTTTTTTTTTTGCAATGTGACCAAGCAGTAGATCTTAGTTTTTACCTTTTGGGAAGTGTGCTAGAGCCACTGCTCTTCACTTCTTTACACTCAGCAATACTGCTGCAAGGCCCTTACAGAATGGTCCTCGCCAAGAGCGTGGGGAAAAATGCACCAGGTTTAACTTTCTTGGTGTGAGGTGTAGAATTTATTTTTACTGTAACAATCATTCCTGTATTTTATCAGCCCTACCTGAATTTTCTGTGTAATGGCCTGGGAAAATGGAGGTGATTAAGTGACTATAGCAAGGTGGCAAATGTTTGATGAAGGCAAGGTGGAAGTGGTGTGTTATCTGTTGTTCGTGTCTTACTGCTATGTCCCTGTTGAAGGCAAAAAGAAAAGCCCAGTAGAAATTGAAACTGCAGGGGGAGGGGAGGTTGCTTTAACTGGGAATGCAGCTGAGCTTTAGGTAGAAAATGTTATTGAAGAGAGTATTTGATGTTCGCCTACATTTCAGGTAGGTTTTTGAGAAGGAAGTTTTCAGGTAGATTTTCTTAACACCTGCTTCTGTTTCTGCAATTTTCTGCGTTTTCCAGTGATCAGATTTCCTAAGCTTACCTGACTTGCGCTTTCCATTTCACCATAGGAAAAGGAAGGGGAGGCTTCTGTTAGCCACGGTGCTGCTGGGGCCGTTCAGGAGGGTAGCCATGAGGCTGCCGCTGACTCCTTGAAAAGTCCTGGCAACCTCGATTCTGATCAGGAGGAGCCACAAGAAGAACTTGAATTGCACCCTGATGCGAGTAAAGGTGACCGCAACGAAAATAGTGCAATAAATGATGACATACGATGTCTTGATAAGCTGGAGGATGATTTGGATGAAAAAGAAGAGTATTGTCTCAAAGGGGAACGGCAACAGGGCGATGGAGAGGTGAGCATTAAGACGGCATGCTTGCATGTGCTGTGTTGCACATTCTGGGCTAGAGCTGTGTGCGGGAATGTGCACTTGTCATCAGCCTAGCATATATGCAGAAGTACTAGGGCACAGAGGCAGGTGTGCCTTGTAACAGTGTCGGGTGCCCATCAAGACCTTTGGATGCAGATGAGAAGCACATTGTGAGGCTTTTAGCCGCCTATCTCTGGTTACCTATGTCAATGTGCATCAAAAGAGCAACTGTAATAGCTTTATAATATCAGGTGCATCAGTTTTTTTCGTATTTTGCCTCATTTGGGTGAAACTGGAGTTGAGTTTAAAACGTCATAGAGAGAAAATTGAATGTGTGCTACAGTGGAACAGTAGTCCTTTCATGCTTGAAAAAAAAAGTTGGTACTTCCTGCTTAACATGAAGGTAGTGCCACTTTAACCTTAGAGTGTGTTGGATGAATACTCAATCATAATATGATCCATAGCACTGTATTCAACATTACAGCTTTCAGCTTAGAATGTGCTAAGGTGAAAAGACAGCCACTTGCCTGTTTGGAAGGAACTTGAGAGACTTTCATTCTCTTTGTGTTGGTGCTTCAAGACACTGTAATATAAAACTGGCACCAGTGGGAAGT
This sequence comes from Amblyomma americanum, assembly GCF_052857255.1. Taxonomy (NCBI): domain Eukaryota; kingdom Metazoa; phylum Arthropoda; class Arachnida; order Ixodida; family Ixodidae; genus Amblyomma; species Amblyomma americanum. Next base: position 53,007 of record NW_027526901.1, on the reverse strand, counting down.
GTGCCAGGCGAAAAGTTCATTTTGCCATATGAGGTTCTACTATCCAGCCAGAAATTGCGTACTGAACATATCCCTAAATATTATTGTAGATAGGTCGGCCGCACAAAAATGTTTGTGCCCGTGCAGTGTTGTTTTTCTTGTGTAAATCTACATATGATGTCATGTGTCATACCCCCACATTTGTAGTGCTTAAACGCTTCGTTTGAAGGAAGCAAACCAACTCCACTGAAGGCAAAGCTTGTTACTTTCAGAGTGTTGTTTGGCACCATCCAATGATGCATGACAGGGTGTGGTTGATGGCAGTGGGAATTTGATATTGTACCATCTGTGATGTCACTCTGAGGTTCTCCACACTCTCTCGATGCTGTTAGAAGACTGAAATTTAATCGTTCATTACATCTGTTTTCAGATGCTAACTTTAAAAGACTTGGCACGCTTCACCCACAGGCTATATATATTTGAATCCTTAAATAACGCTGTATTCTCAAAAAGTGAGGCTGTTGCCCTTTGATGCCATTTCACATTTTCACTTAGCTGATTAAAGTTTTTTTGATTACTGCTGTGCATTGTATACTATTGATTCATTTCAGGAAAGTGCCGGTCCTTCTGGCCTCCAGGTTAAAGTGTTAGACTGCGATGAAGACAAGCGTAACCCTCAGTACATCCCCAAAAAAGGGGAATTTTACCAGCATGATGACAGGCTAGTAGGTGATGGGGATAAGTCTGAAATCCCAGAAGAAAAAAATAAAGATGCCAAGTGAGTATTGTATTCCAGCTAGCTTTGGCACAGCTATCTCATCTTGTATAATTGTGTTATTGGCAGGTGGTACATTAGAGTTTTTCCAGGCTGAATTGAAGTGTTGGAAGCACTTATGTCATCCCTAACTTGTTTAGATGGTTCAGTGCCTTATGAGTGTTAATTTTGCAAATTTCCGCTCGAGCATAAAGTAGGACATTCATGCGCTCTTGTATGTCACAAAGCTGCAATCCCTTATTGTGATAGCTTTGCAAGGACTATATCATCTGCTCCAAGCTAGTGTAAGCCGGTGCAGCTGCAGCCACAGCTGGCCTGATCACACCTTGGAGGCGTATCGCTTGATTCTGATGCAGTCGCATCAGATTTACAATAAAACCTCTGTAATTAGAGCTTAGTTAGTGTGAACTCTAGGATAATTTGAGAAATTTGTACAATCCCATAATCCTTGATAATTCAAACCGGTGGCCTCCATTAGGCCAGTTAATTTGAAGATCTGGTGTGTTCTGCGGGATTGCCGGTCCCGATTTGGTCGCAAACCCGGTGAAGCGATGGTCCATAAGGGTTGCAAGGTGGTGCCACAGAGTGATGCAGATGTATAGGTGAAGTGCCCCAGCTCAAGTATTCCGAGCACAAACACTGGCCCACGATCTGGTTTGTAGATTGCTGAGGTGCACGTCCTTGCAAAAGAAAAGACGTGCTTCACTGCAGTCATGCAGGGGATACCACTTTCAGTGTCATATGCTCTCTGCTTTGTCAAGGCATGACCGGACTGGAGGAGCGATGCACTCGCTCATCGCTTCTCTCCAGCCTGGCTGTGGTCAAGGCAGTGTCTAGCAAGGGTTCTGGCATCAAAGCAGTGTCAGTGTATGTCCCATGACGCGACCATTCTTGCTGTGTGCCCACGATGGGTTCACTGCGTGAATACTGACCTGTGCCATTTCTTTGTGTGATGTGCTTTGGTTAGAGGTTTGATTGAAGGTGTCTCGTTCCTGCAACAAAATTTTTGCCTGAGTTCCATTTTATATTTGTGCTATTTTAATTCAAATATTTTTCATGACTCCAATGACTTCGAATTATGAGGTTTAATTGTACTTTCTTTTAGTAGAAGGTACCCCGTTTTTTTAGCCTCTATAATGCAAGAAAAGTACAAAACTGGTAGTTGGGTGCACATGTTGACAGGCTTAAAATACTTGGAATTTGGCATTTATCCTCAATGAGCGATTGGGTGCTTCATGTTTCAAAATGTTGCATGAAAGTAGTAATATTGAAGGGGAGTGCAGCTTAAGTGTGTGGCAAACCAACTCGGGATGTGAGAGTTTCACTGTAGGGAATGCTTTGTTGTACATTTCTCACAGAACTACTGGTTTGCATTGTGTAGAAGATTAAGTGCCTTTCTTTTCTCTGGTAGGGGCTCACGATGGCAGAAGAAACTATGGCGTGAAGACAGTGTTTGGGTACACGACATGTATTATGAAGAAGAACAAGGACCTAAAACAAGTGAGGAACTAGTGAGCATCTATGGTTATGATATTCGAACCGAAACTATGCCTCCTCGAGGTCGGAGACGCGAACGTTATGGCCGTGGCCCCAACAAGTATCAACGAAACTGGGAGGATGAAGAGGCTTATACCCCACGGTCAGGCTCAGGACGTGGTAGAGGCATGCGTGGTGGCCGCAGACCAAGAGGTGGTGGCCATGTTGGGAACCCTCCTTTCCAGGTCAAAGATATTCCTGACTTAAACGCCAAGCGTTCAGTGTCGGAGAGTTCAACCACTCTACTTCAATACCAGGCCATGGTCAAGGTGCCGAACAAACCTGCGGCTTTCAAGCGCCCTGACCATGGAACACGAGGCAACAACAGTCCTCAGCACGGAGAATTGGAGCACGTAGCCAAGAGCTCGGGAACGGCCCGCCGTGGTTGGGGCAAGCGTCCTCCTCAGCCACCCGTGAGGCTGACAAATACTTCATCGAAACATCATGAAGATCAAGTAAAGGAAAACATGTCTTCAGATCGTCATGCCAGCAAGCCTGCGCCACAGTCGCCATTGAAGACTGCTGAATCTTCTTACCGTCCACCTTCTGTTGGCAGATCTCGGGCTGCACGACATATGCTTATGGAACAAGAACGAAGCAGGAGCAATGCAGAATTACACGAGAAAACTGTTCCGAAAGTTGAACTTCCGGATGGTGAGGAGCATGCCTGTTTTTCTTTGTTGTGTGCAGTTACTCAGAAGGTGTAGTCAACCTTAACAAGTTCTTGAATCTAAACTGATGACATTTTTTGCTGAATGCTTGTGTATTTGAAGGGTGCCCCTTAGCAAAAAGGTTGAACAAGTTTCTTATTTGAGATAAAGGTTACCAAACACAATGGAACTGAAAAACAGACAGCTGTGTGCATGTCCACAAGGTCTTAGAAAAGTTCGCTTCTTCTCGCGAGTTTTCAGCTCGATGGTGAAGCCACCTCGAAGAACGCAGTTATATTGTATTTTGGGTACCTATAGACCTCCTTCACCCCGAGACGTCACGAAGATGCGGTGGCGCTCATGTCAGCCGCGACTTTCGCATGATAGGCAAAACAGGTTCCGCCTGCCCGTGCCTACCGCAGCTACCGGCGGCTGCATCATGCCTGAGCACTGCAGAACCAGCATGCATTGACCAGCTGCGTGACTGTTGGTTCTGTGTAGTAGCTTAAAAGAAAATTTAAATTAGCCCTGATAAGTTTCTCGCAGATAAATACGATATTAGGAAACTGGCTAACAGGGAATGGCCTGCGGTAGTAAAGCGTGAAGTTTGGGAGTCGATAGGCACTGCCACTCACTGTATGTACATAACAGCTTGCAAGTTACTGTGTCCATCCACCTGAACACCAGCATAGTGCGCTTATAACTGCACAAGGAAAAAAAGCTCATATATAGATGCACACATATTCATCACCCTGAGCCGGTGTGCACGGGGCGCCGGCAGGTTCACTCGCCCCCAAGACATGCGTTCCTTTTGTTAATAGCACAGCATATTTTAATGGCGCGTTTTATGGCATTTAATATTTACTTGAAGGTGTTTTTAATGTGACCGCTGTAATTATTTGATTCGAGTAGAAAGTAGTCCTGTAAGTTCTTGCGCGGTCATGTTGGCGTGCTTAGAACTGCGTATACCTTAAGTGTGGTAAAAGCCACATGATTTCTCATTGCATCATGCATGTGTCATGTTTCATTGTATAGTTCATGATCGCAAAGCTTGTTTGAAAAGAAGCAGCCGCAGGCGTGCTGCTAACAGACACATGGCGAGATTGAGAGGGGACGCGGCAATGAAAATTGTCTTATTTATGCATGCGATATGTAAATAAATTTGATTCAAACTTGAAATTGCTATGCTAGTTTCAGTAATGCATGTTATTTTTAGCTATTCCTGGCACAGTTCTTGGGTAGTTATAATTAACACTCTCCTCAAGTCACCCCAAGGTCTTAAATAATTGAGTAGAAAGTGTGCAAATTTTTTTTATGCCAGCATGTTCACAAAGCCCTGTTCTGTATGATGATGCTGTTAGTTCTTTTTTTAGATGACCATGTACTTATGCATGTCTAGTTACATGAAAATGTTTCTTAAAAAAAATAGCTAACATAGTACTGCACGTATAGGAAAAAAATTCGAGAGATTTATTACAATCCTCAATGTCTCAGCATGCGTTTGCGACAATAGGGTCATTCTATTTTCATGCATTACAAAATTACGAAGGTGTGAGTGATGCCAATCGCAGAAATTATGAAAGGTCAGAAAACGAACCTTAAAGTTTATTTCCTCATTCTTGGCCTCTTCGCTTGCACTTTGGTCAAAGAAATGCGACACTGAACTCAGAAAGCCTCAAAGAAATCAAAAGAATTACCTGACATTTTTCGATGACCACACATTTAAATAGCGTAGTTTATGAATTTCTACTGAATATTTTGCTATAATTTTTTGCCATGAAACAAAACCTCAGAGCTAGCAAAGATAACAATTCCAGAAAGAAAAAATTTTCACAAAATCGACCAGTTTAACAAGGGGAGAAGTCGGTGTGGCTGGCTGCGTGATCTTACAGCTAAAAACAGCGCTTACGCAAGACAGAGGAGATTGGGGACACAATGCTGTCCCCACTTTTCGCACAGCGCGACAGGTGTGTCACACAGACGGTGAGCGCATGTTGGCTGCACCGAAACAATGCCACTGCTTCCCCTCGCTACTTTCCGGAGGTAGAATCATCCTGGCAAGTGCAGAGTGCCAACAAGTTATTTTATTCAATCCCTAGCGTAGAAATCAATGGCCGAAACACTTTCTGTTTACTACTAACCATATGTACAGTACACAGTGACGACCTATTTCTCTGAATACGCCACATGTGACAAACGTGAGCTCGTGTACTTCGAGAAATTACTAAGTTGAAAGCATCAACTATTGCTGTGATTCGCAGAAACTGAAAACGTGCCTACAAGCCTTGAAAACCCGCACTCAGCACCTCTCCGCGATGCCACTCCCTAGACTTTTGCCTACCACGAGCCCGTTAGCGACTGCAGCGCCACCTCGTTTGTTTGCAAACATGAAGGAGGTCTATAGACCTCGCGATCCTAGACTTCGCACGTGCCACGACGTCATCATTCCACTTGAAGTACATCGCCACGGCCAGAAGCTCTTTACTATAGTTGTTTCTTTGAAAAAAATCTTTACTATGACCGAAAAAAATGTACAGTCATATATGGAACGCTAAATGGGACCGCCGCTTCACTGTACTACAACTTTTTTCTGTAACCGAGTTTACTATAGCGGGGTTCTCCTGTATATGTATTATTCATATTCATCTATTCTGTTGAGCAGGCTTTGTCTAGCTGAAGAATTTGAAATTGAACTGCTAATTTTGACAACTAGAATAATTTTTTACCTTTAAAAGCAGAAAGCATAGCAGTTTGTTTTTCTTTGTGCTCAGCTTTATTGGTAGTTCAACCGATATTAAGGGGCAACATCAGAAGTTTTTGAATATTTTGAGTTGATAGTCCCCTCCCTCTGCCACAACAAATTGTTTTTTAATATACAGAGAGGAACGATTTTAAAACAGGAAACCGAAACGTGGTCTGTGGCCAGAGACAATGCTCCACGTGACACAGTGATGACATCACAGACATTATTAGAAAAATACTTGTATGCACAATGAATGGCTGAAGTAGACACTGAAAATGATGCTTCCTTCATAAATAGCCCGAGACTTAAAATATTGTTAGTGAAGCAGGGAGCGGGCATTGACGTGCAGGGAATGTTTGTGATGTAAAAATGCAGTGTTGCCCATAAATATCTCTTAACTGAGGCCATGGAAATGGCAGACTTCAAAATATATCTGTGCTGGCAAGAAATGTTGCATGGTTGCGAAACGTGGTAGAAGTAATCGGGAACAAGAGGGGAATACCTGCAGTATAAGTTTCATAAGAATATGGTAACCTCGGAAAACTCCTGGAGCTGCTGATGGTGTCTGTTACCTACATCCTGTTTTCTTCATTGTTGTAAACCTTGTCAGTGCAGCACTGCTTTGCCCAACTTGCAAAGTTGTGTTCTTATCAGGTTTTAATGCCATGTTTAAGGTGGTGCAGCATACTTGACCAAGAACTCTGCAGCTACGGTAGAACCAAGAGGAGGTCTGATTGGAGGTACTGAACTGGCAGGAAAACCAAGGCGCTACTCTTCACTGCGCCAGCGGCCACTTGCAGAGGTATGGTCTTAGTAGGTAGAAAATGCGCAGGAATTTTTTTGTTGTTGTTTCTTACTCTGCTGCAACTAAGTTCACAGAAAGGAACAGTTTTTAACAAGCAGCCAAAATATTGTGGGCACATTATTATTGCTGCCACCTGTTCTTTTCTGTATTCACTTTCTGCGTCCCTTGGGTTTTTACTGAATTGTTTGTCTTGTTTGCTTATGCCAATGATTTGTGAATCGAAATTGTATTGTGTAGCTCATTGCTGCTGATGTAGAGGTTTGTATGCCTTTTTCAAGTTCTTGGAGCTCTTGTATTTTCAAAATTTTTTTTACTTTTCATGTCTGAATTCAATATGCCAAGAAACATGTGCTTTGAGTCAAGCTCAGTTGACTCCCTTCAAGATCAACCTGATGCAAAACCTGCTGGGCTTATGAAATTGGTTTGATATAAATGACCAAAATGTAAAGGCATATATGAGTATATAAGCACTGTTTGTAAACTAGGAATTAGACAAAACTTTTGACCAGATGGCTTTAACATGCAATCTATTTATTGGGCAGCCTGAAAGAAAAATATTAGAAACCCGACGTAGCAATTGCAGTCAACCTTTTAGTTGTCAGAGCTTTAGCTGTTTGGTGGCATTTTCTGTTTTGGCACTCGGAACATTTCTACATGTGCACACCGAAGTTTTCGGAACACCGAAATCAAGAAAAACCTTAATTTCATCGCAGCCTATGTGTGCTGTCAGGCATGGGGGAAACATCGTACAGGTTGAGCTGGAGAGAGCAAAGCACACTGTTCAGTTCATGGCTGCATGCTTAGAATGCCGAGTAATTAAGCTTTGTTGGCATTTTTGCGTTCTGAAAACGTTTTCTGGACAACTATACATTCTTTGTTCAGGATTTCAAGAGAAGAACGTGGCTAATTACATGTCACGTGGCATCAGATGGAAGGGCATTCGTAATTATGCTGTCAGTCTTTTTTAATGTTGTGGCTGTCTCTTGCATTGCTGTTCCTTGCACACTGCGGTGCAATGACTCCACCTAATCAGCCACTTGGAGTTGTGGAGCACCGGCAGAGGAATGCAAGGTTGCATTAGACTTCGCTGAATTTAAGTTGCAAGGAAGGCTTTTTTTACATTGGGTCTTTGGGAAATCCATCTATGGTCCCAAACTGCTTAGCTTAACTCTTTCGGGACGTGAAGAAACAGGCCATTCTCAGGGGCCTTGAAAAAATACGTTTATTAAAAACTGTTTTCAAAACCCTAGTATGACATATATCAAAATATATGTATATAAATTCTCTTTCATACAAAAAAAAATATTTCACTTAGATGTTCGAGTGTGAACTTCTGGAGCAAAAAAATGAAGACAAAGTTGAAAAACAAGGAATATAAAAATAAGAAACGATAATAAAAACTTAAAAACGTACAAAATTGTGGCACAGTGCCTATTTTCAAGTGAAAGTGAAAGCATTTCCAGGCGTATTCCATCAACTATCGGCACTCCCATTAGCACTGAGTGCAAAGTTAAATCTAAAAAGAAAAATCCTTCTAATATAAGCGTGGAGAATTGCAAAGACGCTGTAGCATCCCTGATATCTATTTGGTCTTGCCTATGCATAAGCAACCACAGATATCCACTGGACGGCCAACGGAGGTCCGTTTCGGATGTTCCTGACGTCCGCTGAACATCCGCAAACAGCCGGTGGACGTCCATCGGCCGTCCGATGGGAGTCCAAAGGTATACGTTTGTCTCGCCATCAGGCGTCCGCTGCCGGATCTTTCTCGGATATTTGCTTATATGGTGCATTCATGCTTCCTTCACTCCCGTGAGGAAATAAAATGGAAAACAGTTTAAAGTACATCAGGTATATTTTATTGCCGTTGATGTACATAAGCAGAGGAGTGGCTTATATTCGCAAAATATCTGACTTCAGGTATGATGAGATTGGAAAGCACATCCATAATCTCCCCACCCACAGATTTTCTGAAAAGACAAAGCAAAAAACATCAGTCTTGTCGAACTCGTGCAAAAATGCAGTAGCCTAGCGAAACATCAACCAATTAACAGAAGTGTTTACAGAGCACTCCTATTACCTATCGTCTCAAGCAAGCTTTCTACATAAAAATTTATAGCCTTTAAATGAATGTAGAAAGAATAAGTATACTGGCAATAAAATTTAGATGTGTAGTATACCTTTTATATCATGCATGTTTTCTTACCGATACTGCTATCACTAGACAATGACACCGTTTTACCAGACACTCTTTTACCAAAGGAAGCTGAATGGCACTTCATCTACTGAATGTCAAATCTTTCAAATCCAGTGTGACAGGAGTACAAATGCATTTATGTGTTCAACAAGTCTTGGAGCACAGCCAGTGCCAACAATGTTATCTTCACGTCGCCGTGGAAAAACAGGTCACACAGGAAATAGTGAAATAGCACTCATTTTTCAACACATGAAGCATGACATGAAAAGTAGTAGATGAATGAGGTATAAAAAAACTGTGAAACTGACTATGATGAAAAAATTTTGGGCAAAAAGTGCACCTAAATCAGATTATCTATGGCGATGGTAGAAAGTGAACTGGCACAGTATATCACACATTTTGTGCGGAAAGAATAGGTGATGTTCGCGGCTAACAAAGAAGCCATCGCCTCATGCTTTCAACCCGTCTCTTACAAACGAATGCTATATGATCCTGCTGCATTGCCAAAAAATAATTTTCAAGCAGTGTACTACTCACCTTCATAGGCAACCACTTATGGCATTCACACTAAGCCTTTTTTCATCCAAAGTCGGTGCAGTACGGCATTCCAGCGTTCCAAAAGAGCTTCAGGCACTTCCTGCGTCTTTCGAATTGCTCAAGTGCCACACCACTTTTGTCCGCAGACCAAACAAAACCACGCTTTGGTAATAAAGATTTAAAGCAGCACCACACTACCGAACAAAATGACAACGGGGCTGCAATGTTGACTGTTGGATTGGATTGGGCTGACTGCAAACTGACATACATGATGATGATGACAGGAGTATTCGGCGGGAGTTTTGAAGTTCCGAATGCTCTCAATTGCAAGTTTAATGAACAAAGTGGACATGATGTTGCACAATTTCGATAATTTGTAGAGGTATTATAAACCTAGAATTAGTAACTGAGATCCTTCAAAATTGTGCAACACCTGCTTCCACCCTTAAATTATTTTGGGTCATTGGCGGCTCTTGCACTACAGGAAGGATTGTGGAATTGGTCCAATTTACAAACTTATTCACATCAAACCCTGTAGCTGATGCAAAAAATTTTATGGAAACAGATAAGCAGTTTGAATAATGCAATTTCGAGCCAACTTGCTCATAAAATTTACAAAATTTATTCCCGGGATAAGTCTTTCTCGATAAAAAGAATACAAAATATACATACACAAAAGGTGCGAAAAATAAAAATAACGTCCATACTCATGTCCTGAGGAAATACTCAGCCGTACATACCTTGGACGTACGCTTGGTCTTTCATGCGGATATGCAAAACCAGACACTGTTCGTACGTCCGATGAATGTACGGATAAGTATATCCGAAACTGGATTCTGTTGGTATGTCTGACGGACGTCCAATCTCATCACAGGACGTTTGGACCTCCGACGGATATCTGTGGTTGCTTGGGTGTTGCCATGCTTTGGTTATGATAGTAAGTCGACCCCCCCCCTCAATCTACTTCGGATTTTTAGATTAAAAAATAGGTAGACTTGCATTCGTGCAGAGACATGCTCAACTTTGCCATTGTTCCGCCCACTTATCATGCCCACTTATCACTGTACCCAACATTGGGTACATAAATACGAGCGCATTCACTGATGTGAAAATTTATTTTAAAAATGTTTTGTGTGGTTTATAACTCAACTGCTGTGAGATATAATACTTGGATGCCAAGCTTTCTATTATTTCATATAAGTCTGTGGAAGGGTCCAGTTTTGCTGAACGTATAGTGTTAGACAGTCTTATGACATTGCAAACCATGCAAACAACATTGAAGACCTTATAAATCATAACTAGAGGTTGGACTTTTCTGTTATTTTTCAAAAATTCAGTGAACTTTTTTGGTGTATACTTCAAAAGGTCACTTTCATTGTTTTCTTGCCAAATATTTCTTTCCATGTACGAATTTTTGGTTTTTATTCGTGGAATAATATCCAGGTGCGGTAAAAAGTGACATGCATTAATCTTGGCCTTTTGTCTTAAAAACCAACAGCTCATACAGCAGTTTTTACCACATAAACAGTCGTATTAAGAGCTATCTTTGCAGAAGGAAGTTGCACAGTTTAATAAAAATAAAAATGCCAAGGTAAATGATCGGGCACGGAGACAAAACCTTGGTGGATCTTCAGTTCTAAAAACTTGGTTGCCATAGTCTGGGTGCACTCTCTGTTAAATGAGATGACTGTGTACCATTTGATTCACATGGTGAGGCAGCAATGCAACTGCTCCTTAACAGTCGCGTAGGCCAGAACATGGCACTTTTGCGCTGTTTATATGTGGTTTTCCCTGTTACAGTTCCAGAGGTTGTCAGTGTCTTTACATGCAGTGCAAAAACCTACTTAGCGAAGTGATAGCCTTAAGCCAGTGGTAAGCGTGAACAGGCGATGCTAAGCTACCAGATAGCATTAAGGTGGTGAAGCCTCCGGTATCTGCAAAGGTGCATGAGTTAACTCACAACTATGGTACTAAATTCCACAAGTAAGTTTTTCTGTGTTCCCAATTCCAGCACTTAAGTTTCTGCGTGACCCACTGTAACTGGTACTGAATAGCCAGTTCATTTTGGCATGCATGCAAGAAATACTGACCTCTTCCAGTTAAAACTATATGTCGAAAAATTAATTTTACGTACCGGTGTATTTTGGTTTAAACTGAAAAGTCCAACCCCTATCCATGTCTTACTATAGTATGTTGGAGACTTGAACCAGAAAGGAGATGTCATTTCCCTGAGTTGCTTGCGTATGTAGCATTGACAACATGGTGGCACCCTGCCTGCCGGCTTCACAGCGATAGCAACTTTTTGCTAATCCCTGAAAGCAATATCTTGTTATAAACTGTTGTATTCGTCTTTGATTTGCCCATTCTTTCCCTCGCATGAAGTTTCAGTAGACAAATAGCTTTTGTTTTTCAGATACAAAGGCGATTTCCCAGGTGTTAACCCTGACAAAGCAGTGCTCCGACTCAGTTTGACTGGCTTGGTTTTGGCTCGTCTTGTATTAGGGTGGCTGCACCAGTGTTTGCATCTGTCAGTAGATGGCTCTAGGAACAATGCACGGCGTCCTTCGTGTACGTGCAACTAAAAGGGTTTTAAACGACATGCGCGTAGGCGTGTATTTCAGCATTTAGTATATACATATAAAATATTTTTGTTACTTGCACAAAACCCAAAGTAGCGATTGTGGCGCCACACAAGCTTTGTGTGAGACATGAAAACTATTTCAATGGTCATTGAGATTTGCCATGTAGCAGCGACACAACTTGTTCCAGTTAGATGGTGATTGAGAATTTCGAAGACCCTCGACTCGATGACCATTGAAACTGGCTGTGTGACAAGGGTATAAGTCAGTCACGTTATCTCGACCGCTGTTGCCAGCTCTACGGTGCCGGTCACAGATACTTTGGCTTCGTGTTCCTTCATGTGTTAGTGATGTCGGTGTTTCGACAAATATGGTGGTATTTTGTTTGTGCTTGTGACCGTAGAAATTGTGAAAAGTGCAGCAAGACCCGCACGAATACGACAGGAACTGCTACCTGCACTCGTTTGTAGCCTCTTATATTTTAAATGCCTAGTCATTGACGCCTAAGTCAATGGGTGCTGACAGTCGCATTTTTCGTCAAGGCTGCGAGTGCTGCGAGTGCTGCTTCTTGGCGATTGATAAAAGTAGGCGTGCAGCGATGAATCAGGCACTCTCCGCATTGAGGCACTCGCATTGGTGAATACCTAAAACCTCTTTCATGGCCTGATTGAATGCAGCGTGGCTAGTTTTGCCTCTGGCCGTGATGAGGCGCTCGCATCGCAGACCAGCTGCTCACAACAGAGATATTGAAAGTGCACGCAAACCAGGAGCATGCGCCCATTGTCGCATAGTGAAACTCTCACCTGTCCTCCTTACACTTCTCCCGCAAAGAGCGCTGAAAGCCTTTATTTTGCTTCAACGGCCACTTTTCAGCAGCTGCCCAGGCATGGAATATATAGGAGGCTATGGCTCATTTCTCAGGAGCCACTCATTTTGGCGCCGTGGACCATGAACTGTGATTTGGTCGCTGCTTTTGATAAAGCAGTCATCGGGTTTGGTTTGCAGAAGAGTTGGCACACCTGTGGGAGGCGATTATGTAACTGTATGTTAACTGATTTCTGTTGATGTCGCATAATATAGCATGGGCAGTGATGGCCATTGCGTGATACTCGTTTCCTTTCTCGTGTTTACATAAATACTAAATTTTTTGCACTTATCTACGATTGTAAGGTACGTCGTGCATGCATTAAATTGTGTGCAGTCACTGTGCACAGAAATATTTTTATATTGCGTGCATAGTATGCACGGAATGGTCGCACATGTATTACTTTAATGATGTATGAAATAATGCACTGAAAATGTCAGCTGAACCGGTTGAGATAAGATAAACACCTCTGGTGTGTGTGCACACATTATCTGTATGGTACAGAATGCTGTAACATAGACATATAGTGTATTTTGAGAAACCTCTCTTCTCTGTTCTCAGTATATTGGCCCAGCACTGCAGTTACCATTGTTGATCAGCAGAGCAACCAATTTTACCATGCCACAACAGCAAAAAAGGGTGTACGAAAATCCAAGTAAAGTGCGGCGCGCACGCACAGCAGGCGGACCATGATAAATCCACCTACCTCCCCTAGCAGGCCAAATTTTTTACCAGTCCTGGTGTGAAGCAGATGCCTTGCGAATGCCCCTGCACCCATGTGTTTCGGTCATCCGTTGTCGTGGAGATTAATATGCCATAACTGCACTGCCAGTCGTTATGAACGGAACTGAAAGACGAATTGGTGCTAGAGATTGTGATTCGTGGCCACTCTAAGGTATGTATAGTACTACGAAGTTTCACCCCACTCCTCTCTCCCTGGAGGAACCGTCATGCTTCTCATAGGAACGTGCACTTTTTCACGACTAGTATTTCGGACATTGGAAACCAGAAGTTCGATTTTCTGGGCTAAAATAAATGCCAGTAATACTGTGGATGTTGTTTTTCAACTGAGAATGAATTTTTCCAGCTGAATGTAGACATGAGCGGGCATCGCTGCTGCCAACCCACCGGTTCTTCGCTGCTATGAAAGGCACCATCTTGGATTTAAACTGAGTCAATCGGATGGGCTGGCTTGGATAGGCTTGGCTAGTATTCATGGCTGCCACTTGAGATCATTTTTTCTATCAAGATGGCCTCAGAACGCCTGCGGCCGCGTTGAAAACTGGCAGCTGCGGCGTCCGCTATAGCTTGGACAGTGCAACCCGCGTTGCAGTGGAAGGGGGGGGGTGCATTAGAAGGCGCTCTCTTCTATAGGTTATCTCTCAGTCTTCAAGAGCATCGTTACTCATGAAAACAGCCTGTTCTTGCTTTGCACGGCACGCTTGCATTCTTTCACGCATGACCTGCGGCCGCGCAGCAGTCTGGTATCTGGACGCGAGGTGGTGCGGGTATGACAAAAGCATGACAGTGGCTCAGATAAAGTCTAATTTTATCGCTTGCAAGGGGATTGTGGGGAGCGGCAAAGTTCATGATTTTTAAAGCCGGTTTTTAGTGAAAGATAACTTTTTTAACGCTCACGGTTTTTGAAGGTCGCAATTACGGATGATTTTCCGGGTCCGAAAAATCGGTCAGCGACTGTATTAGGGAATTAAAACTGTAACTAAGCTTCACTGGTGCATTTTAATATTTCAGCATAAAATGTCCATGGTTTCTTGCATGCCTGCTGTGCTCACAAGCTGGAATCTTTATTACCCGATTTGTTCTTTTTCTTTGCATGCATTATTGAATGTATAAACAATTGTTCTTTAATCTGAGAACTTGGAACATGGCTGGTTGTGGTTTGTCACCTGCATGTAACCGTAGTCTTTGTCAGCATTCTCTCTCTCCAAGCCCTGAATCTTTTTGTACAGTAGGACATTCTTGCGGGCTTATTGGCTTATAGTTTAAGAAATGTTAAAACTGCACAAAAGGCGAGGACAAAGGCAACGAGGAACATACACCTGTGGTGTTTTGTATGTTCCTCGTTGCCTTTGTCCTCGTCTTTTGTGTAGTTTTAACATTTCTTGATCTTTTCGTACAATCCTGTAATTTTTTTCTGTAATGTATAAACGTATTGTGCACATGCACAGATACTGAATTATGTGACTGCTTTCTCATACAAGGACGCCAGTTCCCAGTGTTTGTGCCGGGTACATGTTATTATACCTGCATCTCTATGGGTATGAATACAGTTAAACCTCAATTTAATGAAGTCTGGAAAATTTGCTACTTCGTAATGCTATTGAAATTTTGCTACATTGAAATTGGTCTCCTAGCATGCTAAGAATCTGCCAGAAACGCACTACGGATAACTCACCGCAATAACCTTTATTTGCGATTAAAGTGGTCCTTCTGCCCTTTCTTCTCCAGCAGCAATGGCATTACACGTCTTGCTTATGTGTTCAGATCTCGCTTTCACCAGCAGTGCCACGGAAATTAGAGGGGCGAGGAAGGCTGGTTGCCAGGCAGTCTGCACGCGCTACACCTCTTGTAGCAGTCGACAGCACCCCAGAAGCAGTGGCATGCATGGCTGTACTATTGCAGTAATCATCCTGTGCTTGTACCGGCTGTCACGGAAGTGGTGAAAACACCGGTAGCTTTTGCTCTTGCATACCATTTTTCACATGCCACAGCTGTAAAATGGGAAAGCCACCCAAACAAACTCTTGACCTGCTGGCAGTGCTGTGTGCGAAAGACAACTAAGTGCCACATGGTTTTTGCGGCCTCCAGCATTGCTGCAAGCATCTTATGAAATGCCGTTCTGAAGGTCTCCCTGTTTCTTTAGTAACAGTGGGGCTCCAGCTGTGCCATTTTCATCATTCTAATACATTTACATTTTGCTTCACCAGTCTGCTCCAAAAGCGGTGAATCGATCAATATTGCACCTTAGCTGTGCCAAAAAGACACGGTCATGGGAAAACAACTATTTTTGTAACCGTTCAGGCTATCAATTGGCAACCTACTAAAACGTTTCTGCTTTTGGCAACTCTGGGTGGTGATGGGCTGGCTCGTGGTAGAATTTAACAGCCAGATCATTCGCGTACATGGAGGAAGGAAAGAACTCCAGAGAGGCTGTTAAGTCACATTGTTAGAAGCCGTCTCCCTCTACTTGGCCACCGTCTCAGCGCGCTTGCGCATGCGCAGCAGGCATTCCAGCAGATGACTTCGCTGCGGCTAGTGCTACTATTGGCTGCGCCGTCGGCCAAAGACTCGCGGTAGTCCTTGCAAAAGCCGTGACTACCTGCACATTTTTTTGACGTGCAGCTCGGATAGCAAGGGCCTTTCTCGAGTTTTCCTTCCTCCATGTTTGTGCATCATGTCAGGTGCATCATGTTGGTCAACCCTGAACCTGAAGAGGGCTGAAGTATATTATTGGAGCAGGTCCAACGAGGTTGAGCTTTGTTGGAACAAGGGAATTACAACATTGCTGATTCACTTCGCGAGCTTGATGAATTTGTAAAAAATTCCAAGAAGCACTGAGAAAATGCCAACAAGAAAAAGAACGGTTCTAGTGAACGTGTCCGTTAGACTTTTAGTGAAGCACGCTTGGCTGAACTTCTGTGCAGTACAGAGCCAGCATTGATAAAATGCGTCTGTTTTTTTGTGAACACCTTTCTTATGTTTTTTTTCTTGCTAGCTACACATGGCTGTACCTGATATCATTAGTAACAAACTCTTTTGGGTGACTCCTTTATTCTGTTCGTGTTGCTCCCGTGTTGCTCCACAATTATCGTTCTGATACAAAGGTGCTCCAAAATGAATATTTTTCTGCTCCAAAAATTGCTCCAGAACTTGAAATGGCTGGACCACCACTGTTAGTAAACATCGCCTTAGTTGTCATCACTTCACTGACTAAAATACACTGCTCTTGCTCGCGTTTTTGACAAAATTTTATATTAAGAATTTTGGCTATAGACCAACACCGATCTCTGATGTAAGCAAGATGCAGTGGCACTGCTGTTGCTGGCTTGGACGACTAGGGGAGAACTGGGAGTGAAAAGTAGGCTTGCTGCCCATAGGAATACGTGGAAGCAAAAGTTTTAAAAGTAGTGGTGAGAGAATGTTGAAATGTTCGAGTATGATTCGAATATGAAAAAAAAAACTGGCTTCGAATATCATATACCTGTTCAGTACAAAAAAATTCGGAAAATGATAAACAAGCAAATGTTGTTTCCCTTATTTTTTCAAAATAGTCTATGGTCTTTGCCAATAAAGTAAACAAAACGACTGTCTCAGTACCGTATAAAAAAACATGATGTGCACAGAAATTTAACTACTTGATTAGACTGCATAACAGTATCCAAACTGTAATGAGGCCATGCAAAATTAAAATCCATAAAATGACAAGACTGGCAGCAAAAATAACATGACTAGTAAAACCTCATTCATTCACAGTTCAAGGGACTGGAAGAAATGCCCGGTTCATCTGAAGGCCCCGATTTATAAGATTCTCCCCGCCCCCTCCCCCCGAAAAAAAGCCTTATGTCATAGGCGCCTCCATTACGCTAGCGCTAACACCTGTAAGCCCGTGAGGAGTCGCCCGTTTTGGAGTGCTGGAAGAAACCCAGGAATGCAAGCAGGGGGCCGGGGAACGCAAACTGGCGTCGCAACAGCGAGGCGGTTTCTAAATAGGAAAAAGAAATAAGCCGCGCGGAGCTGGGATTGGACTACCGGCGAAGCTCGTAAACCGATACATGGCCAGGCTATTTTTTCACCTAGCGACAGGGGCCTTCCGATCGTTGTCACGCCTGCCGCTATGCCCACTAAAGAGGTTCGTGGGTTACAATGCACCATGCAATAGGCTGGATTTTTACAGGATCGCTTGCCCTGTTGTGAAAACTCAACGCGCCCCTTCAGAAGGTTCCCCCGAAATTCCGCAAGTAGGCTTTCCCGCATAGCGTAGTTTACAAAACGGGTTGGCAGAGGTCATGCTCAGAGAGTTATTAAGACGACAGGACGCATTCTTCGGATGTGGGCATTAAATATGTAACACATTACGGAAGGATTAAAAAAGTTCAATTTTGCGTTGCGATTGTTCGAAGCGGGCCGTCGGCCATCTTGTTCGGAGCACTTGTGATTTGTGGAAAAGCCAATTTGCGGAATTTCGCTCGAGGTCAAGCCTAGCGGCGTCGGAATGCAATCGGTCCGCGTGATAAACGACGGAGAATGAAGGGAATAGGACCTCTGTATTGTTTCCCTGGAATTGTTAACTCGATCATTGGCTAACTTGTCTAGATATTGTGGTTTTGCCATGGTAGAATTTATTAAAGTTTGCAGTGTGTATACGACCGCTGGCGAGTATTTGGGAAGTTTCGAATATTCAGAAGTTCTCGAATATTAATATCTCGAATACAAATCCAAATCGAATATCAAACATATTCGATTCGTTTTCGAATATTCGCACACCCCTATTTAAAAGCTGTTCTCTGATTTCAGAGCGCCCCTATGATGGTGTGTCTTCATAGAGAACAACAAAATTCATCGTAGAAAATATTCTGAAAAGTATGAAGCGTCATTTCGAAGGTGATGTATTTTTAAAACACTGCGTTAAGTGTACATGGGAATGATTCCCGGATGGGAGTACGGACCGAGAACGCGGCCCATTAAAACAACTTTTCAGAAATAGTTTTCTCGTTTCACAGGGTACCCTTGCAGGTGGCTGTTTGCTAACAGTTGGCGAGGGTTTTGAAGAAGAATGTGACGAAGTACGCAATGTCATTTCGAAGCGATCTAAAACACTGCGATAAACGTGTTCTTATGCCGGACATACTTCCAAAAGGCACTCTGTCCGCTGGGCATTTTCCTGAATTGTGCAAGCTTCTCGTGTAGTCCGACAGGCTTCCGTGTGCGCTACTTCATTCGCAAGGTGCCTTTATAGTGTCTACCCAGACCCCCAGAAAAAGCATTCAAAAGTCCATGTCAACCAGTCAGAAAAGTACTGCCGTGGTGAACTATGTAGCATGCAGAAAACAAAAGTAAACACTTCAAGCATCAAATGGCAATCCCAAAATGATATGGAGCATGCTTTGATATTCTAACTCGTCTTACGCGATATGTGGAAGTGGTAACGTTTCTCCCATTTATATGCTAGTGCAGCAACAACCTTTGGCAGCACATCATCTTTGCCACCTGTAATCTCCATTAGATGTGAGATTTGAGAAGAGTTTGATCACCAAAGCATCCTCTGTTACTGTGTCCAAGACTGTATGTAGCATGCTTGTTTCCATGTTGTTACCATAACAAGTGGAACACATATAATTGACGTTTGAATAGGTTTTGCTTATATAACGGAATAACAGCCTACCTACCAAGATTTACTGAGATGGCTCTTGATTTCTGCAGTACCTCCACCAGCCCAAGCACCAGCTGTGAGGCCACCAGCAAGCCAGCCAGCGCCAGTTATGGCACCTCCTGCTCAGATGTCAAGCCCATTCTTGTTCTCACCAGATGTCATCCTTAGCTTTCCACCACAGCACCCACTGCCGTACACATTTCCTACCCAGTGTGCTGCACCAGCCCCGGCTGCTCCACCTCCAACGGTAAGTCTGTAGTAGCTTTTTTTTTTCCTTGAGATTCCTTTTGCCAGTCACTTGCTCATTTTGCTGCGTAATGCTAGCTGAAACTGCGTGGTAGTGATTGCTCTTGAAAAAGCAGGTTAGTGTTGACCCATTTATCAAGTTTTCACCCTCTGTATTTCCTGAATGTGTGCTGACCAGGTGGTTTACAAATATTTGAGCCTAGGTTCTGAAAGGAACAAGTGATAAAAGATTTCAGCAAGCATCTTGGCACTTGACGCTCTACATATATTGTGGCTGTGTTTCTGGAGAGTGATTATTCTCTTTATAACATCGCAGAAGTCATTATGTTAATACAATAGAACCCCGTTATAGTAAACTCTGATGTAGTAAAATGAAACTGCGGTCCCCTTTCACTTTCCATAGCTGACATTTTTTTATATAGTAAAAATTTTTGAAAAGAAACTGCTGTAGTCCACCTGGTCATAGCGATGTGCTTACCACGAAATGATAGCATTGTGGCGTGCGCGAAGTGTAGTATCGAGAGGCCAACACTTGAAGGCAAGTGGACACTGAAGACAATTAAACGGCACTTCATTAAGTGGCTTCACCACTGAGCCTAAAAGTTGCAAGAAGAAGCCAACTATTCAAAGGTGTTCGAGTCAGGCAAAATGTGTGGTGGGTGCATGAAAAAAAGGTGAACACAGAAAGAAGGTGGCACTGGTCTCCGAGAGAAAAAAAACCAGTAAAGGTGGTGCATTGAGTACAGTTAAGCTGGTTATGACGGAATTGAGAAGATTCCGCTGTTTTTTTTTGTTATGTGCACATTTTCGTTACAGCCAGTTTTCTCGAGAAAGCTCGAAAGGACTGTGCTGAAAGGAAGCCAGAATGAAAAATAAATGCAGTTGAAACGGTGTGGCAAATGTTGACAGTAAATCTGGTTACTTGAAGTTGTAGACACTCATTTCGTGCTCACGTTGACGACGTGAATGTGGCAGGACCCACCACCATCTAAGTTGCAGATAGACAAAAACACGATGCCTCTACATGTGGGGCAGGGAGAGTATGGGGTAGTCAGAAGCACCTACACCTATCTGCATGCCTGTTGCTCATAAAAAAAAAAACTCTTTGTCTGCTCATTCACTGTTGCCCTCGAAAACTGACTCTTCACCTCGCGTTGCTGGTGTGCCCCCTGCCATCTCCGCTCCCGTTGCACGTCTGCTGTGAATTGCGGTCACAATCGAGCAGCAGCAATGGGCGTGCACTGCTTATCCTGTGCATTCTTTGCTACATCATGTTGTTTCGTGCTGCTTTTCGACATGGACTGTTGTAGTGCCACTTGATGTGACGCAACGAAAGCAAAAGCTGCGGAGACATCTGTAATTGCACAGAGGTGCGGATCACACTGGAGCACGGCATCTTGTGTCAACTGCGTTCGCTCATTGCAATTGTAGATATTCCTCTCATACTAGTTCGTGTTTTATCTCATGAAACTTCTGCGTAATTCGGCCAAATTTCTAATAGCACTGCAGTAGCTAATGGATAGTTGGCATGGTGAGTTTGTTATTTCAAAGTCGACCGCTGCAACACCTTCTTTACATGGAGTAACCAAGGCGTTGTGGAATTGGGGAGCCTTGTAATTTCAAAGAAGTCACTACATGGACGTTTGTTACCGTATTTACTCGAATGTAACGCGACTGCGAATGTAACACGAGGGGTGACTTTACATGCTGCCAGCAGGAAAAAATAAAACCATGAATTTAATGCGAGGTTTAAAGACGCAAAACAAAGTACCTTCAATAGACATCGTGGCCAACATGTTTATTCAGCTTCCACGCTTTTGGAGGCTGAGTTCTCGAAAACAGTGTCCTCCTTTTCACTATCGAAGTCTCCCAGTAACTTCTGCCGTATCGATGTTGTGCGTCACAGAGAAAATCCATTCCTCTTCATGAACATTTGCACCCACCCACGAGATGCTCTGCACTTCCTATCCCCCGAGCAACATCTCTAACTTTCCAACGAATCAGCTCGACACTGAACCCCATGAGACGGTTGCACTGCTCGATAATAAAGTCCGCCACGTTTTCTCCAGCTCGACGTGATGGCCGTGGCGAGACCCACGAAATCTTTTGTGGTCGGGCTCACATATAAAAAGCCCCTCCCGCTGCAGCCGCCATCCGCAGATGGTTGACTTGTTGAGGTCATTTTCAAGCTGCCACAAAATTCCATACCTCTTCAGCTAACAGGATCGCTTTTCTCTTAAACGGGCGTCGTACTGAGCATGATGCGTCGCCATCGTGTGCACTGAATCAGTACACCACGAGCAATGCCACAAGAACACGACATGACAAAGCGTTGAGCGTGTGAGCACGCGGTCGCAACGAACACAAAAAAATAAAAGAGAACAACGCTTTGACTTTGGATGGATGCGGATTTGGCTTTTGTGGTACCCATGTTGCCAGCATAAGATCGCAAAACTGCGGAAACCGAAACCAAGTTGACTGCTTTGAAATGGCTGCACTGCAGCACTCCTTTAGGCCAATCGAAATGCGGTATTTGATTATAATGCGAGGGTAGACTTTAAGGAGAAAAAATCTGAGAAAAACTCGCGTTACATTCGAGTAAATACGGTACATCCAGGTTTAACTTGGTATTTTTTGCACTTGCCAGATTTTTACAACTCATGTGCAAGAGGCAGTCTGGTGGGCAGGTTGCCACCTGTCTTGGTGGACAAGTTGTGGTGACATCACAAGGTCACATCACTTATCTTGACCAATCGGAGAATTTCGTGTAGAATTACAAATTTGGTCGTGCCCCATGATTGGTCAGTGGGGTCACGTGACCCTGATGTCATCAGGGGATTTCATTAAGGAGAAGCCGGAAATTTTTTTGTGTGACGACGGCCTAAATACTGTCGCATTAAAAAGGAGAGAGTGTCTGGCATGATGCTGTTGATATCACGTAGCCTTGCAATCTTGCTTTTTCTTACCCCATGTTGCCCAATGGCAGTTCTGCTGGTTCCCTATCTTTCCTAAAGCATGATCTGCTGGTTCCCTTTCTTTCCTAAAGCATCACAGGCTCGTAGCTGCTCCCACATTGTTGATCACGTGGGGAGTACCTGCGCAGCAGCGCAAGGTTGGGAAAAATTGTGGAGTTCGAAAAGGGCTGCTTTTGCTCAAAACTCTCTCTCATCTGGCCCTGTGGAGCGGTGCAAGTAGGCATCACTGCCAGGAGCTGGCGCAGCCAGCATGCAGGCTGGTTTCAGTGCTGACTGCGTGCACGCAGAGTTTGATACTATATCCCAGGGGTGGCCAAACTGTTTTCTCCTTGTGGGTCCAAGTGCAGCTTGTGACTCTCTGGCATCTGTATCCCCACCCTCCCATTTCTGGCTCTAAAGACAGCCAAACTTCAAGGTGCTTGCTTCATGATCGCTGCCTGAGTGAGTAGGATTCATTGTTGCTCTCAGCCTTGTTGCAAGAAATTTTTTAAAAATTGCCATGCCTCGCCCCTTAAAATTGCAGCTCTTAAAAAGATAATGCTCTTTGCATATGCCTGTCTGGCCACCCCTGCTATCTGCGATTTGCAGTTTGTTGTAGAAAGTATATTTTGCATGAATAATGATATAACAGCTTCGGGTGTTTGCTATGAGGTGTAATTTGCTCTACCTGGGCTCGTTATAAGTTTAACTGTATTACTAGAAAAACTTGGCTTATAGTACAACTAATGACTATGATTTAAGCTTATTACTTAGGTTTGGACGGAGCGACAGTCTCAAGAAATCGTGCACCAGTTTGACTTGTTTATTCAATCGTGCACTTGGCTACTACATTGTTACACTGGGCATTTTTAAACATGGCCTTCAATATTGCAGTATCTTGAGAGATGCGCAGTGATATTCTCAGTGAAGTATTATTAAACACAGTTACCGAATTGGTCTTGTCATCCAGCCAGAAATTAGGCAGCATCATGGTGGCCTTGGAAATTGACCGAAGGAAGCCAGCAGTCATTAACACTGTGAAAAATATATGTGGATAATAGTATTATTGGCTTGGAAGGTATACATTGGGGTCTATCTAAATCCATGACCTCTGAATGTCACTTTTGGCACTGTGCCATTTAAGCTATGGTACTGGCCATCTGCTTCCCTACATTAACGAATAATAGTCCATTGATTGAATCTGCAGCCATGTTACCAAAACAAATGTGTGGCAGGACATTGAAAGTTTTTATTAGCTATAGGCTAGGTTGAATGTGCATGACAAACAAGTACATACTTGTGTAGATTTACAGTCGATCCCTGATATATCTAACTCGAAGGGGATCGCGAAATATCCATAATTCGAAATATAAAATATGCCTATGAGATGCTTTTTCTGAAAAATATGTACCAACATGCCGAACTCACTGCATTAACCATGAGATGGTTATTTCAAAATTGCACACATCTCGGACAGTTTCTCCAGGATCGTGAAAAGTGGGAGCTTACTGATTTCTCCTCCAAAGTCCAAAAAAAAATGAAAGTGCAGCTTTACGACCACCATACTTTATTCCATACATTATTTCGCTAGAAAAAAGTCCGTGAGCTTAGCTTGCCTCTTCTTCTGCTTGTTGATGATATCCAAATGAGAAAGTCTAGTGCATTCCATTGCTCCACAACAGCGACGAATGACGCTGAATGTCGATGCAAGTTCAGCCGCAATGCATGGTGGCTGGGTCTGTTTGCCTGAATCTTTGCCACTGCTCGGGTCCGCCTCCTCGGTGTCTATGATGTCAGCCACAATCTCAGCATCAGCACGATCCGCAATAGCTTGCACGTCGTCGTCAGCACTGAGAAAATCTTGTGCTGTTACGCCGTCTTGGGTGGTGCCTGCAAACGCTGAGAACTCACGAAACTTGCTGACCAGCCATCCAGCACTATCGTCTTTTGTGTCTAGGCACCTGTCGTCTGAAGCCACCACAAACCCTGCTTTGCGGAAGCAGTTCACAATTGTGCTTATCTTCGTCATTCCAGGCACCAGCCAGCATCCGTATGGCTCCGAGGAGGTCCACCTTGAATTCGATTCTCAACCGAAGGTTGATTAGGAGCCTTTGCACCAGTCATTGTCTATAACCAACCTTAAACGCTTTCACTATGCCCTGATCGAGAGGTTGAAGCTTCACCGTTGTATTTGGCGGCAGAAATTTGATGATCTCCTTCAACTGGCAGACGACATGATTGGCAGAACAATGGTCGAGGAAAAGACAAGCCTTGCGGCCTGACTTCTCCAGTTCAGCATCCCATGTTCGGAGCCACTCTGTAAAAATTTGCGTGTCATCCAAGCCCTCTTATTAAATCCGTATTGACCCTGGATGTGTTTCATGTTTTTGAAACAGCTTGGTGACCTGCTTTTGCTGATAACCAGTGGCAGCAGTTTGCATGGCCCTTTCATATTTGCAGCGAGAAAAATCAAGATGCACACTTTGCTGTTCTTTCCACCATGGCATGCGCTGCCTTTCATGTGCAGAGTCTTAGTTGGCAGCATTTGCCAAAACAATGCTGTCTCGTCTGCGGTGAATATTTGAGACTGTGAAAAGCTATCGCAAATCTCTGGCCACTCTTCCGACAGCCACTTCTTTGTATCAGTGCTGCTGGTTTTCACCTGTGAGGGTCTTTCTGACGATGCAGCCAACCAGTGCCACCAGTGAAGCTGTCTTCTCTGATAGCTACAACAAACCATCTCAATTTCTCCATGAGCATTGGTCCACCGACCGCAATGGTTCTGGCAGGTGTCTTTAAAACCGAGGCGTACAAAGCTTTTTTGGCCTTGGCGTACGTCGGAGCACGCATACGACATGCTCCAGGGCGACTGGATGGCTCTGCCTTCAGCTTCACGTCGGTTTTGCTTTTCAGGATTGTAGTGAGTGCGTTGCAAGAGCTCCGAACGCATCGGCGACAGACTTTTTCTCACTGGTCTCCACCCATCGAATGATGTCCGCCTTTGTAGCCAAGTCTAAATTCTTGTGTTTTTTTTGTGTTCATGGCTCTCGAAAAATAAAACGTATGGCACCGCACAAGTCTTAAACTCACATTGGCCTCGCAAACAAAATGAAAAGAATGACCACTGCACCTTACCAGTCCAGTCATAAGCCCAAACAGCACCGACAGCAGTGAGAGCCAAAATGGCTGAACCGTTGATGACAGCTAGATAACATCGCTTGTTTTGGCTACTCCAGTGGAGTCAGCTAACCAGCATGCAGAAACCTGGCACCGACGGGCCTGCGGCCAGCATGGTTTCCCTCTTCCCAGCCCCTTGCATGCCCCTATGGCCATTCCAGTCTCTGTTCACACCCCACAAATTTCTCATCACGTGACTCTTGTGCAGCTCCGCACGAAGGCGTCCAACGCCAACACCGCACACAAGATGAGATTTCGGGAAGACCGGGAACTCTTAGAAAAAGCCCATTTGCAGTGGTGTGCAGTGATAGAAGTCCACTTCCAGGGTGGGGTGTGTTAGGAGAAGCGCACTTGCGGGGGTGTGGCGTCGCACGGAGTTCGGTACATCAAATTTGGAGCGCACGGCAGTTCGATAAACGCAAACATATTTGCAATACTTTTACATGGGATTCCAAATGAGATTTTACAGCTGTTCAATATAGGCAGTAATTCTATATATCTGGGTCAGATATGTCTCGAATCAACAGTATATGGGGATGCACCGGTTGAAGTTTCAAATTTCTGGTGAGCGAGAGGCCTTCATGCCATATTTGCACGAATACATTGCATATTTTTTTTCATTTCATTGGTTTCAGAACACAACTCGCATTATATTTGCACGCAAGATATGAATGTAGCATGTTTTTTTTCCGCCACTAGGACAAAGAGAGAGAGAAAAACTTTATTTGATCCATTAAGGGTTTAGCGTTCGATCTTCGTCTTCATCGCTGCAGACTTTTGACCTTCAAAGCAGGGTTGGGCCCTTAGTCCAGGCCTCCACTGAGTCCCGCCGCTATGAATGTACATAGAAGCTGGTGCGGGCTGTTGAAAGATAGGGCGCTGAAAAAATTGAGTGGAGTAGCGAAAGGAAAGGAGGGCTAAAGGACATAGATCTGCACATTATGAAACACGAAGCAGCAGTGGCACAACGGTGACGGTAGTCGCTGATGCATGGGAGACTGTGTCTGTTATGTGTTGGAGGCTTTGCTGCACTCAATGGTTTCTGAAGTGTTGCCTTGGATAACATTGATGTATCTTCTGTTGCTTCTGCACTTTTCTGTGGCGTCCACTTGGCTGTGGTTGCCTTTAACAGGCCGAGATTGCATTGAAATCGTAGTGTGTGTGTTAATGGGAATACAGTGTTTCTATAACTGGGCCTAAGTGTTTCTGTGGCAGGAATTCAATGATTTTTACAATGTCATATGATATTCATGGTTGTCACGATTCTTTCTGGACCAAAGCAAAAGCCTGCATTCTACTCTTCATTGCGGCACCTTTATTTACAGAAGTGGTAGCATTGTAAGGTTTTTGCATGAGATACCATTTGCTTCACATGTGGTTGAGGAAGGCTGTACCTTCTGCTGGAACTGCAGATGTTTTTGTCAATAAGAACTCCTTGCTTCCTGCGTCATCTTTATTGGCACTGTGACAAAAGATGCCTGCTGGGT
The DNA here is from genome assembly GCF_052857255.1 of Amblyomma americanum. Taxonomy (NCBI): domain Eukaryota; kingdom Metazoa; phylum Arthropoda; class Arachnida; order Ixodida; family Ixodidae; genus Amblyomma; species Amblyomma americanum. Next base: position 26,086 of record NW_027526901.1, on the reverse strand, counting down.
TGTTGGTGTTGTGAAAGCATTTTAAGCAAAGGATGTGCGCTCTTTTCTGTACCCAGAAAAGATTCCAAATCGTCTGTCAAGGAAATTACTGGGAAGCTTAGCAGTCTAATGTGTAGAAGTTGCTTTGTATATATTAGATAGTGAAATGAATATCAGAGAAGTTATGAAAAGGAAACCCATTTAATGACATGTCTGTTTTCATCAGTATCCATCTTGTACAGGCTACAGCAGACAGGCGGGGTTGCACTCTTTTGCTGGGGCTTGCACGGGGAGATTGGTGCTTCATTTTGTCCTGCTGGGATGGGCATTTTCTGGGAGACAGAGCTCAAGTGGGAAGTGGATTTTAAGGATGCTCTTCATTTCTGGTCTGGTGCCTTTGTGATTATGCAGCAGACGCAAGCTCAAAAGCCCCCCTACTACCCTGGAGACATAATCTACTATAACACACAAAGCCAACAGCACAAGCAGTGGCCCACACCTCTTCGGAGGCCTAAAGCAGCCGTTCCCATTGTGCCTTCTATAGAGTGCCATGGCACAGTGCAGGTTGGTGCAGCACCCAGCTGTGACCATACATGCAGCTGTAACCATACTTGCACATTGCACACTTTGTTGTAGCACTCTGCTTTGCTGGTGGAAGTTTGTGTGCATCGCTGCTTTCTTGGGTGTTGTGGGCAATTCGCACCTTCGTAGTTGCATAGGGTGATTTGTTTTAGCACTTATGCCAGTTATGTCGCAGCTGTGCATGTGTTCTGCTATGATCTCTGGCCACTTCTGTTTGCTTTATTTTCGTTTGCATGATGGTGTGTCAGGGTCTGACTTGGAAGCATGAAGCTCATGATGGCTGGCGGGTTTTGCTTGGATGTGGCTTGCAAGTACTTTCTGATCTTCAGGTCTGCTTTTTTATTGTTTGCTTTATGTGTACCTTTGCTTTGCTTGAGCCTGACTGGAAAATTGCATTGCTTGTAACAGCTTAAAAGTAATGCTTCATTTAAGTGGAAGGAGGACACCCAAGCGCTGGCGTTTAAGGGTACTGTAGAACCTGAGTGAAAAAGCTGTTCTGATATAAATAGTAGTCATTTGCTTGAGCATCAGAAAGGGCTAGAAGGAACATCAAATTTTGCAGCATGATTTTACTGAAATTTATCTGTTTAAATGTTCGAAGTCCATGAAGCAGATTACCATTTAAATGGAGAAACACAGATTGCGATTCATACTTTGTCAATTATATTTCTCTGCGTTGCTTTTTAATCTTTTCAGCAGTGCTGTCACAGCTTGTACCCTTATATAATGTGCTGCTGTGTGCCCGCCTTGTGAACTGGCACGGTGGCTGCATTTCGATGGAATTGAAATGCTAGAGGCCCGTGCACTGTGTGATGTCAGCGCACGGTAAAAAACCCCAGGCAGCCGTAATTTTCCGAAGCGCTTCAGTACGGCATCCCTCATAACTTGAGTCATACGGGAAATTAAATCCTAAAACCTAAACCTAAACCTCACATGTGAAGCAATGTGAGGCCAGCAATACTCGCCAGTTATGCGTTTATCTGCCAGTCAAACGAGTTGATACACTCATGTTTGGTACAGTGCATCAGTGCACATTATTTGCCATAAATCACAAACAACGGTATAGTCTTGGCTGATATGTTGGTGGACATTTTGAGGGAAACTACCATTTGAGGCACAATAATTGAGCACATATATGCAGTAGAGCCTTGTCAATTCGAAGCCCATTGTACAGCTTAAAATATTAGAATTAAACAGAGTTTTGAATTATCCGAAATCAAAACAAAATGGAAATGGCAAGTGCAAAATGTTGTTCAATCAATTGCAGCACTTTACAGTCATCACCATTGTACTCTACAAAGTTGCGGTAGATGTTTAAATTTCCTCTCATGGCGGTAGCTCGTTTTGACTCATCATAGTCGCCGCGGCACTGCCAGTTGGCTGAAATTCTGTCACTCTGGTCTCAACGTCCACAAAATATAATCGCGCATCTCTCTTTGATGCAACTCGGTCATTGTCAAAGCTTTGCTGTTTGCTGGCACGTTCATACTCATACGATGTTCTCAGTGCACAAGCGTGAGTGGCAACCAGTGTTGGATACGTAAAGGTTAGTGGCATAGCTCAGCTCTAAGGTGCATGTGCCGAAGAGCGGCTGCTTTGAGTTGAAAAGGAGCTACGAAAAGAGAGCACGTGCAGTCCTTCCGGCTAATCTGGGTCTGGACATGGCACGGCGTTGTTTGTATCGACATATTTGGCGCTGGTGCTCGCGAAACAAAAACTACGCTCTTTGTTGGAGCTGACGCTGCCAAGCATGTCGACGCCACCATATGGTGGTCCGGTGTCAGTGAACTGCAGAGGGTCGCTTTGGCTGGCATGACGTTGCAGTGCCGCGTGCAAAGTCATCAGTGCCGCCACTTTCTGCGCTATAGTACGTGAAGCATCGAAGGGTCTGATTAAGAGTCGCTCTGCTTCATGCACAGTGCGCCTATCATGAGCAACGCGCCGCTGCATTACCAGTGGAACTCTGGTGCTCCCGATTTTGTGGTGAAATTGGCCATTTCCGCTTTAGCACCCTAGGTCTTTGTGTTAACACATCTGCAAGCTGACAATTAAAATTAATTGCTAAAATTTATTTTACAAATTAAAGCAGCATATAAATTCCACCAATTAATATTTTGAATTACCAGAGTTCAAATTATCAAGGTTTTACTGTAGTATGTGTGCTGTAAAAGTGTCGAAGTCTTCTGCCCACATTAGTGAGTGCTAGAAGAAAAGCTCGGGTGAGCTGGTATGCCGTTGATACAAACAGTGTGAACTGACACAGGGATGAAACGAACACACACACAGATGAGCGCTGACTTCAAACTAAAATTTTATTGCTTGCACTGTGGAAATAATAAAGTCTGCACCTAAACGACAGAAAACATGACGAATAATGACTGGCTCAAAAGTTCAACAGTCTGCTACAACTAATTACAATATGATTAGTCCCAGAATAAATTGGGTGATGGAAAGGTGACAGTTGAAGGATGCATGGATTTTGTTGCTTGATGTACCCATAAGGCATTCCATGAAACATTTTGTCCCCTGTTGTTAGTTATTAGGTCTGGGCAAACATTGGTGTTGTATAAGTCAAAATGTTTTAGACAGACTGCTTGAGTAGAGTTCAGAATTACTTAGAGCCTGGCAAATCTTTGATGTAAAATTAAATTTGGGTTTAATAAAGCAGCCAAAGAATGAATTTTTTGGCCTGAGAGTTGTTGCTGCTCAAGCTTTCACATAACTGTCAAGGCTCCAAAATTTTCTGGGAGGCACCTGAATTTCGACCAAACATCATGATCGTACTGAAATGACCTTATTTTCCCCAAAAATTACCCCCTGCTTTTTTCGAATATATTTTCTTCAAAAATACGTGAATATATATGCAAACCATACTTATTCATTGTACTATTACAATGCACTGCCAGCATCACTATGGGGCTATTTCATGTTTTCGACAGATTTTTCTAAAGGAGTGAAGTCTAAATGTTGAGTATAGTGCGGGTGCTGCTTTGTCAGATTTTTCGTAGGTTAAGCGCATTTTTGTTTAGCTTTTCTAGCAATTTTTTTAGCTTGTTCACCATTTTTCCCGAGATAGTTGGCAGGTATTGTGAGGAAGTGAATGGCAGGCAAAAGGGGTTGGAGTTTGAAGGCATGGTGTCCACCTGAAAGCATCGGCACCTGTGTCAAATGTGCACAGAGCTCATAGATAAAAATAACAGTGCAGTGTATTGCCTGCAATACCATCTGCACTGCTAAAGATATGCATCATTGCAAGGAATGAGTTTACATGCATGCACTCTCCAAGCCAGGCTCCTGTTTCAAGCCCTGCTTGTTTTGGGAATACAACGCATGGTTCTGTCGTGCAAGTTAGAATGCAGACCAAGGATGGCAGTGCTTGCAAGCTAAAATAAATGTGCAGTAAGTAGGAGTGCTTTAGAATATCCTTAATGGAATTCTCTGATAAATCTTTTATGCAGTTATTTGTTCCCCCACTTTAATGCCGTACTAGCATGCGGGTACACTGATAAATAAATGTGTGCTGCTTGAAGGATATGAAGTACATTTCATTCAGTTTAGAGTAAGTTTTATGTGAAGAAATAACTCAAGAAAAATATTCAGCTTTGTTTAGCTGCAAAGAAAGTTTTGGCCTGTGCATACTTGTATGTAGTTTGCATGCAGCACCTTTTGCATTTTGTGGTGTGCGAGTGTGAGTCTCAGAAACTTGTGTGCATGGTCATGCTTTTGTCTGATTTTGTAACTTTCTTTACATCCTCTTCCTAATTATAGGAGGGTACCTGTGAAGCGGATGGTTCTGCAACCCACGTGAGCAAGTCAGATGAGGACCCTGATGACAGCAGAGCCATCGTCATGGATTTGGCTTTGCAGGAAGGGCTGGCAGGACAGCAAGCTGTTGAACAATTGTAGCAATGCCCATGTCATTATTGCCTTAAAGTGCCACACTGCTACTGCAGTGCATTCTTTCCACACCACTTCCTGAGAAGTGCTTTGCTTCTGTGTCATTGGACACTGTATCATGTCCCTGCCTCAGTTATTTCAGGTCCTTTGACAAAACAAAGTACATTGTTTTTAGTTCTGTTAACAGACCAGTTTCTTATAATGAAGTGACATTTCAATCGCGACCGCTAGAACGAGTTTCAGATATAAAATTTTTAGGCGTCCGGTTCCACGAAAACCTTCGCTGGTCTTGCCATGTTCACTTTATTAAACGCAATATTGCACAATGCATTGGTGTGCTTAACAGGTTTCGTCTGCTATTACCTCGTTATTTACGACATGAGCTCTACTTCAATACCGCTCTCTCGCGGCTTCATTACTGTTTGCTCGTATGGGGCACTACAGGTAGGTCAAACATGGAAAGCCTATAATTATTACAGAAAAAAGGTGTCCGTTTCATTGAAAACTTACCGGTCCACGACTCAACGTTATATTTCATGCAAAATAGAATCTTGGATATTGAGTCATTGTACAAGATGCGTTTGTCTGAGACTGCCTTTTTAGATTTTAAGAGAGATCCACAACTATTCATATCAAAGTATACGAAGCATGACCCGCAATACGAATTTAGGAAAACTGTTTTCATAAAATCTAAATGTAGGACTAACTATGGAAATCAATTATTCAGTTGGCTTATTCCTAACCTGCGGAACCTCCATCCTGAATTGCTGGGCATCATGGAAAACTGTTCTCTGCTGGCTTTCCGAAAGCAGGCAAGAGATTTTTTTCTTGACTTGCGTATAATCCCGACCATGTTTGCAGGAACTGCAGTACCAGTATGTTACTGCTGTGTTCAAGGTGATCCCCTCCATTCCGGTTATCTTTCTTTGTTTTGTCTAAGAAACACATTTGTGGTTATTCTTTTTTTAAGTGCTTTGCCTTGTAACTAGGGTGTGTTGTTAAACCATAAGGTATTCCTGTAGAATATTGTTGCATTTTTTTGTTTTTTTGCTGAACGTGATATCTTACGATATGCTTGCACAATTTTGTTGTGATGCCTTTCATGTCCACACTATGCTGTATGAATTCAGGGTGTTTTGGGCCTAGTCAGGTGACCTCTAGCCCTCACCTTTAGCCCTCTCCACCGAGACAAATTGTATTTTGTCTGAATTTCAATAAATTTCAAAAGAGGTGTGTCAGTGATGGCATTAAAGAAACGAGATCTATTTGCGGTATATGAGGCATACTCATACAAGGCAAAGGGGTCCAGGTTGTCTGTTTCTTGTTAAAAAAAATCTATTTGTTCCTTGTTTGTGATGGCAGCTTCATGAGTATGGTAATGATTTTTACCTATTAGAATGGTGACATCTAATCTATCAAAGCATTATTTAGTTATTGCACTGTAAATGAGTCCTGAAAAGATGACACTTTCTTGCACTCTTGGTCGAGTTCAAAGTGTCAAATATTGAATGCAATGGAAGCATAATGAAGTTGACATTGTGGTATACTTAACTGCTCATGAACTTTTTGAAAGCTTAAGTTATTATGCAATCTTCCTTTCGCTTTCTTTTTTCCTTTTGTGTGCTTGGCGCCTCTTCATTTCTTAACTTTTTGTGGAATCAGCTAGCACAGTAAAATTTTGTTAATTTGACCTTCTTTAATTCATTCTAAAATCCAAATGATTCAAATAGCTCTCATGGCTCTAGCCAATGCCTGTGCTAGTCTATGGCGTCGAACACTCGTTATTAAGTATGCTGCTTGAACTGCACAGATTAATTCAGATGGGCTCCAGCCAATGCCTGTGCTAGTCTATGGCGTCGAACACTCGTTAATAAGTATGCTGCTTGAACTGCACAGATTAATTCAGATGAGCACCTGAAGGTGGGCAGTGCTGAGGTATGACTGGCACGGCAAACAATTGTCCAGATATTCCTACTCAAGGCAGGCGTAACAAAAATTGGCAGGTGTGACAGACAACACCAAGGCGTACAGAACAGCTATGAACCATCATCTCCCCACCAAGTTACGAGAACCTAATGGCACTCTGAGTAAATTTGTATTGTATTTGGAAAACTGGTAGAATCCACATTAATTTGGAAGCGTGCCTAATTGGGCTAGCAGGTAATTCATGACAGCTAAAAGCGCAACTCGGTGCAAAACAGGTACGATGAACACCAGCAATGTGGTGTCCAGGATTGTGGTGTGTTGCATTTTTTTCTACATTAAAATCCGCCTGTTACCGCAGTCGATGGTGTGCATTGTTGAATGCACGAGACGATCAATGCTGCCTCTTCCAATTAAAAAAAACTACAAAAAGATGTGGGAATAAATCGTATTGCATTCAAAACTTGCCTCACGTTTGCGAACCCCCATGAACTGCCCTTCGCTCACTCCGTCCCGGTAGATGATGATGCGCTCCGGCCTGTGCTTGGTAGCACAGTAACAGGCCTTCAGCATGTCTTTCATCATGTCTTTGAGGTCCTTAATGATTTCCAGGCGCGAAGTGGCGGCAGAGTCCTCCATCTGGACACGAATGAAGGCATGGAACTTAGATGGGATGGAGTCCAAGCTACCAACGCACGCCGCGATAGACGGTCGTAGCTTGTCGCCGGGCGCCAGGTGAGTCACGTCCGCGCCGATGATGATCACCGGCTTCTGGGAGATGTCCGGCTTCTCCTGGGTTAGCAGGCTGTTGTTGGTGCCGCCCAGCTTGGCGTTGATCTTATGGCAAAGATTGGTGATGAGTGCAGCATTGCACTTCTTGATCACGTTGTTGTCCATCACGCACTGGGTGCGCAGCCCGATCTCGGTCTCGGCTACCTGCTTGATCTCGGCGTAGTTCGTGTTCTTGGCGAGCACGATGATGACCATCTCGAGGTTGGTCGTCTTTCGCTGCTCCTTGAGCAGGATGTTCCGAATGGGCTTGCGGTTCGCGTCAGTCGTGGTCATGTCCAGTGGCTGCTCGATGCGCATGCCCAGTTCCTGGCCGACGCGAATGAGCATCTTGACAAAGTTGTCGAGACTGTCTCGCTGCGCGAACCGACAGGTTGAGCAGCGTCCAGCGAGTCAGCATGGCCGGCTTGTAGAAGTGATGGCCCCGCAGTTCCCAGGTGCCGTCGCGGGGCTTGCCGACGGAGTTGTTCTCGAAGACCAGCGACAGTGGATCGAGCACCCAGCTCATGAGCTGCGTCGCCTCGGTGTTGATCTTGATGCCGAACTCGCACAGACACTGGTCGCTGCTGCCGACCAGGTCCCGCACAGACTGGCGGATCTCGTTGGCGCGGTAGTGCGGATGCGTACCTGAGCCGCACCACTTGCAATTGCCGGTTTCGTCTCATTGATTTGGACTGCCATGTAGTGGGCGTCTCTTGGGTTTTACCCGGTGTCCGGAATCACGGACTTAATTCTTGTACAGCTGCGATATCTGACTTTGCGGTCGCAGACCGTCTCAGAGTTGCACGCTGTCAATATCGCCGTCTCCAGGGTCAGTTCTGCATTCAGTTGCAACTTCTCGCTGAGGTTTATATGTCGATCAGTCCAACCACCAGACAATCGCGAATGAGCTCTTCCTTCAAGCTGCATGCCGTACTCACATGATTCCGCCAGCTTGTACAAATCCGTGACAAATGTGCCGACGGTTTCGTGAGCTTCTTGCTTGCGTACTTGGCCCTTTCATATATAACATTCGTGCGAGGCACAAAGTGTTTCATGAACGCGCAGGTAACGGCGTCGTAGTCCTGCTTCTGAGCGTCCGTAAGATCTCAAAGAAGCCGTCTTCTGTTTCTCAACACATGGCATAGATCAGCGTGTTGACCTGTGTTTCGGCATCCTGCTTCTTTGAACCTGGGATGACGCGATACCGCTCCCATCTTGTGAACCAACACTTCCAGTCCTCAGGTCGTCGGAAATCAAGTTTCCCTGGTAGTTCGACCGCAAACGGATTCAGTGGAAACTGCTGAGGCCCCGATGCTGGTACAGCCGTCGTTGAGTGTGCAGGATCCCACGTTGGCATAGCGTCGATAGCGTTCCCTTTAATGTCGTCATGTTAGGGTTAGCTCCGCGCTGACCGCTGCGACTGAGTTTCTCTTCGCGACTACTTTGTAGTAACGCACCGTTCTTCACCAGTTTGGAGTCGTGCACCACCACCGCTGCCACCATGTCGTGTCCGAGCAGTGTACTGCTTCTGCAGCATACTGCGCCTTGCCCTTGGACAAGGCGGGCTTAGACATAGCTGGGTTTATTTCATCGCAGCTACCGGGACGCACGTCTCCTGCGTATCGGTGTCGGCCATCGAGATTCCGGGGTGGGTGTGCGAAATTTTAGGGTTGGCCCTGGCCTAACTTTAAGATTGCCATCGTGTTCGGTGCGGTCAGCTATTGCTAGATAGCGATTTTGGTCAAAAGCTGCCAAGCTCAAATTGTCGAGGGTAGGTGGGCCAAATTTTAGGGGTGGCCCGGGCCAAATTTCGAGGTCGCCTCGTGTTCGGTGCGGTCACTTATGGCTAGACAGCGATTTCGGTCCAAATCTGCAAAGGCCAAATTTCGGGGCTGGGTGGGCTAAATTTTAGGGGTGACCAGAGATCAAGGTCAAAGACCATGCCACCATGGTGAACCAGGGTGGCCATGGTGAACCTCGTAGACATAGTACACCTTATGTAGCCTACAGTAACGCTTTTGCTATAGTGGGCATCACAATTAAGGTTATGTCAAAGTCATCTGGAGACAGAATCTGAGATAGTTGCATCGAGTAGAGCTTTCGCTTAAAAAGGCACAGTGTGTCTTGATAGGCATACGAGTGACAAGTCAGGTCCGCGAGCATATGCATACCACAGTACACATACAAAAAAATTAACTGCTACAGGATGCGCAGCTCGCATGTTTTTCGTACACGAAATAGAACAATGAAGCTTGTGAGAGGCAGGTTGCTCTTCCCAAGCTCCCGTATGTGTCATTTTTGCACAGATAGTTCTTCCAGGGCCTGTCTCTCTGATAATGAGCTGATGCGCAGTGCCACGGTGCTCAGGTAGCAATTGCATTGAATTTGACTGCCACCTGCCATGAAGAGCAGGTTGCCGCCTACCCACCGTGGCAGATATACGTCATATGCAGTTTCGTAACACGGTCCCCGACTTTTTTGTAAACGGGACATCTAATGCTATCGCATTACTCAAGTCTACCCGGTACAGTTCGAACGCGTATGTACAATGTACAAAACGTGCAGCACAGTGCCCGACGTCGCATCTCAAGCGCTCACTCTTCGACTACTACTAGACCTAGGAGCACAGCATATTTTATAGCACGTAAGTATGTCGTATTTTGTTTATGACAATCCAAAGCAAGTGCCGGAAGGGCTGCAGTAAGAGAAGGGTAAGGGGCGGTCGCTTGGAAATCTAATCAGAACACAGCAGGCTTGGGGTTGCGGTGGGGTTGTGGTGGCGGGATCAGGCAGCACGCGGCAGCCGATTGCGCGAGCGAGATATGTGCAAGAAGAGGCAGAAGAGACCGAGGAATATTCGGTTTGAAGAAGACACGCTTTGTTTAATTGCTTCTGTTCTCCTGGTGGGTGTTCGCTGACGTGTCCTTGCTCGCTGCTGCTGTTGTCTGCTTCTCCTTGTGGTTCCGGCTTGTTCATCATTCGTGAGCCCATACTACGTTGGGTGGTTTTGGCCAAGGCGTAGGTTAAGCCGCAGTTCATGTGAACTTGAGGAAGCATTTTGCTGAGAGATATTGTTGACCTCCCCAGGTGGAAGGTTGGCAGCTTGGTTTGCGAGTTTGCCACCCCAAAGCCTGCCGCTTGACTCTTCCAAAAAAGATGGCATTGATGCAATTCCCGTGGCTCTCGTCCCAATCGGTGAGGGTTCGGTCAAAATGAAAGCCTCCAAACTAATTCAACAGGAGCTAAGATCATTGACAGACCACTACCTGGAGATCTCTGAAGTGCGTCCATTCGGACGTAGAAGCATTGTGTGCAAGTCCTCTGACATCGCTTGTGTTGCAGACTTGCTTCAATGCAAATTTTTCAGCTCACTGCCGGTGAAAGCATTCATTCCCGAGCGTAGCTTGCATGTGTCAAAGGTATCGTACGTGGTGTCGACCCAGCATCGTCCTCGCAAGAAATTCTAGTATAATTTCAGGATGCAGGAGTTGGGGTCCTTTCAGTCTACTGCTGTAGTAGAGAGGTAAATGGCTCGCGTGCTGCTACTGAGTAATAACTTTTGCTGGCTCTTCCTGCCCTGCTAAATTAAAAATTTGGCTGATTGTATACCGTGTGGACACTCTAGAAACCCGCACTCTTCAATGCACGAACTGCTGGCGGTTCGGGCATAGCGGCAAAGCATGCATTAAGTCAGAGACCCGCTGCCGTTTATGTGGAGAAGGTCATTCTGCTGATGATTGCACCTCAGAGCAGCCTCATTGTTACCTCTGCAGCAACATCCACTCAGCTGATGATGCCGACTGCACAAAACGTAGTGAAGAGCGTATCTTGTTGGAAATTATCAAAGAGAAGCGGTTCTCAAGAGCCGATCCTTACGCTGTTCCAGCAGGAAAAAATGCTCATGCTAGTCGTGTGCACGCTTCTGTTGGGGACATGGAGTCCAACTTGACTTCCTCAATTGTGACCACAGTAGAAAAATCCCCTAATAATGGGGTTGAGTGAATGCTAAACACTTTTTCTGAGGCGTTGGTTCAGTTGCTGTTCAATCTGTGTCACCATCAACACCCGCTCGGGCAGCAACGTTTGCATCTGTTTCAGCTAGTGCCAGCCGCTCAACATTACCTTCTGATACTCCCCAGGTCCCAGCTAACATCTCAGTTCCTAGCAGTGCATGTCGCACTGACATCTGCACAACAGATGTCGAAATGTGCCCTACGCAGAAGCGCTGTGCTTCCTCGGCACCATCTAAATCTAGTTCTCCACAGATGAAAGCTAAAAAAAGGACCACCCAAACTTCTTCCCCATGTTGATGTCCTTAAAGGGGCGGTTTCTGCCTCTTCAATTGGCCAGTAATCATGTCAGGTATCAAAGTGTTTCAATGTAATTGCCGCTCCGTATTGTCTTCTCTTCCAGATCTAGAAATACTTATTCACAAACGTATACCTGATATTGTGATTTTACAAGAAACGTGGTTATCGCCTTATAAATCATTTTCAATGAGAAACTCGAGTTTTCAGGTCAGATCGAAATCTTGGCAGGGGAAGTGGATTGGTAACAAAGCTTTCAAAACATTTGTCATCAGGCATCTATCTCTAAGAAAATTCTCCCTGACTGTGAGCTTTTAGCGATAAAAATTTCATTTCCGGGTTGTGCCGATATTACAATTGCTAATGTCTATTTTCCTTTAGGTGTACATAGGACAGACTGTTTAGACAGCTTGGTGACTGGCACAAGCAGTGCAATCCTCGCTGGGTATTTTAACTCTCACCATAGTGACTGCGGAAGTCGTAGTGATTCCTGCGGCCAGCTTCTCTGGTCGTGGATGTCTGCAAATGCTGTATGCTGCTGCAATTTCAGAGAAATCACCTTTATGCGAGGGGTTGCTCGTTCAGCCATTGACAACTTTATCAGCAGGTAGGCCAAAGGTGACTGATTGGTCGACACAGGTTTCGGGTACATCAATGACCACTTTCCTATAACTTTCACTATCCGGTTATCTCCGCTCAAAACCTGTATAACCCATAAATTTGTCAACCACAATATTTATAAAAATTGATGTCCGCCTCAATTGCCTCTCTAGTTAGTACAAGCCGGGATGACAAAGAGTATGGTGGAGCTGCCATAAAAAAAACGTAAACCAATAAGCTCCTGCCTGTACCACTAAAGTATCACAGGCTTAACCCAATCGTAATATAAACGAAAAGGCCCGAAGGCAATGTTGTGCTTTTGCCACCCGGAGGTGGGAAAATAAAAAAAATGGGGTAATGCTACTAAGCGACCCACAGCCAGGGGAGCGGGCCCGGGGAGACTCCCCTGATCTCCCCTGGGACGTAGCGGAGGGGGTGGGACATAGGTTGTGGGAATGGGACTGGGGGAAGGGTTATGGGTAATGTGATGGGAATGGGGACAGCGAGATATTGACCCTCATTTTATCATCGCTCGACTCCTGTCTGGCCAGGACAGGGAGGGCGTCGATGTTGTCCAATGGTGCGGCTCCACTCACGGGATGCCCGACCACCCAACGACGCAATAGCTCCGACTCGGAGACAGGGAATCCTAACCCGGGGCAGCTGCCTTGGGCTCCTCCACGACTTTCAGGGGTCCGGTTCGGACTTGCGTAACGCTGTCCAGCTACTAACCGTCAAGTGTTTTCCGCGGCTTTTCAGACTCCGGAAGTATGTGTGGTGGATCCATCCAATGGAATTAGACTCCCAGGGACCCACCTGTGCTTCCAACCAACCAACCTTGCACTTATTTCCTCCCCTGGCTTGCTCCACACCTACTGAGGAGGGAGTGTTCAGGGCCGGGCTGACCGGGCCACAAACCAAGAACCTGGCCGAGGGTGAGATAACCCGGGCCTACTCCACCGCTACTCCACAACATCGACGGTTTTTGCATCGGTCCTACTAAGGGCCCCCTTACCTCGGCGTCCCGCGCTCTAGCCTCACGGTCCCGCGGTCAGCCATCCCTGGCTGCTTCCCCGAGGATATCGCTCCCAAGGAGCCCTTCTGCTGGAAACCCCCGCGCGGGCCTGGCCTCTCCGTGGCCAGAAACCGACGCGCCAGTCGGTAGCCACGCACGCCCCGCGTGCAGAGGCCTTTTGATTTTCGAGCACTTTTTGAGCCCAATTCCGTGAGTCCAACCTGATTATGAAACCAGGCCTGCCTCCGCACAGGCATCGGACCTCACGTGCGCGACTGGCCCACTCAGTCGCTTGGAAGTCGCTGCCACTCCCATGGGGTTTTGCATCCCCAGGGGACGGGCCCCGGCCAGCCCATCCCCACCGCTGGCGTTGCACCGGAACAAAGCCTAGTAGCCGAAACTACACCGGCCCGTATCCGGTGGCAGGGGGGGCCACGGGCAGGCCGCACAGTCGGATTTCCCCCCCAAGCCGGGAGGACAGAGCGCAGCAGACGGTTTTATTTTTGCAAAATGTAGCAGACCACTCAATATTCACTGTGCCTGCAGCAGCCTCTAATAAAAAGCCGCCTCCTTGGTGCACAGAAGAATGTGAGAAGGCTTATCGTCGCAGAAAAGCGCTGTGGAAGAGGCTGTCCTGCAACCAGAGTCCAGCTAATTGGTTAAAGTACAAATCCTTCTCTGCATCTTTGAAAAGAACAATTGCAAAAGCCAAGGCGCAGTATAACCAAAATTTAAAGACATGTCTTTCAAATCCTCGTAATCGGAAGGCCCTATATAGATTCATGGAACGTAACAAGCGTTCGGCAGTCCATCTCCTCACTAGTTCAACAGTGTTATCAACACAAAAGGCTCAGGAAACCTTGGAGCGTATTGTTCAGGGATTGGCGTTACGTTTCCAGACGCAGAGAAATTCCCCTTTGTGCGCAATCTCACCCTCTTCGGATTATACCGAGGTTGACGCATCAGAGCTGCTCTCAGTCCTGGCAATGTTGCATCCTGCAGCTCCTGGACAAGATGGTGTCACTGTTGGTATAATTAAAATTTTAGCCCAGGATTTTATAAGCGACCTCTTAGATATCATCAATGCTTCGTTGGAAAATGCATGGATTCTAAGCATTTGGAAGACATGTAGAGAAAATTATTTTATTGATGAAAGATGCAGGATAAGGATACGTCTTAGATAATATTCGGCAAATTGCGCTAACTTCAAATTTAGTCGAATTAATAGAAAGAATAGTGCACAGTCGCCTCACAAAACATGTTCATGACGTCAACGGTCTCAGCTCAGCCCAGATTGGCTTTCGTCGCGGATGCTCTATATGGTCCGCGCATGTGGACCCAGAGAGCAGAATTCGGCTTTCGCTACGCAGAACGGAAGTTTCAGCTTTGGTGACTCTTGATGCAGCAAAGGCCTATGAGAGTGTAGAACATACTATACTACTTAACAGACTTGCTCAGTTACACCCTCCAACCTACATTTGCGCGTGGATATCTGAATTTCTGAAGAACAGATATTTTACTGCACAGTGGGAACCCTATGTTCTAATACATATTATCAATCAAGAGGTGTGCCACAAGTAGTATAGTATAATATAGTAGTATGTTTATTTGGCCATATTATATACAATATGCCCTCGAGGTGAGGCTAAAGGAGGTAGACCAAGCATACCTCCTGACAAGGCCTACACCCCGATCACACATCATGGAAAACGAGGGCCGAATGGACAAAAGATAAAAACAATGAGCAACCATGATCACAATAGAAAATAGTTAATGATAGACAATAATAAATATCAATTAACAATAAACGAAACATTTCATAATATGCACATTCAAAAAAATAAAACTAAGTATACAGAATTAGCTGAAATTTAACCGGGGGGAAAAGAATCGTCAGTTTTTTCTTGAATACAGACACACTATAACTTTCTAAAGCAATCTGAGTAAGATACTGGTAGGCATTACACAATGTTATAATTTGATAATCGGTTGTTTGTTTACCATAATTTGTTCTGGGTCTTGCAGTAGATAGGGCAACGGAACGTAGACCATACGCAACGTTTCTTGAATTATAAGTATTAGAAAAAGAGCTAAAGTCATGCTTGACTTTATAAAAAATGTGAAGAGCCAAACTAAAATTGTATGAATTAAAGAAATTGCGAACATGAAATGTTTCAGAAAGATTTGCTTCAACAGATGAACTTGAACTTAATAAACGTAGAGCTCTTTTCTGGAGAGAAAGCAATTTGTATGAATCAGTTTTGTTGCATGTACCCCAGACTAGGTTGCAATACACCAGGTGAGAATGAACAAGGGCAAAATATAACTGTTTTTTAACTTGTAATGGGAGGAGATGTCTAACACGATAAACAACATAAATAGATCTGGCCATCTTTAGTCTAATGTAGTTTATATGATCACTCCAACCCAAATCGCTACGAAAAAACACACCAAGGAACCGGCAACTATGAACTTGCTCGATGTTAAAGTCATTAAAAAATAGTTTGATGTGATGATCTAATGGTTTGTTTTTTGGATGGAAGAGCATAAACTTTGTTTTGTTTACGTTTAATTGAAGTTGATTAACATAGAGCCAAACCGCTAACTCCTCAAGCCAGGCATTACATTGGTGTTCAATTACTTGGAGACTGGAGCCGGAAAAAAAGACATTGGTATCGTCGGCATACATCATGATATTAGGAGTTAATGGAATGTTTACAATGTCATTAATATAGAGAATAAATAAAAGTGGTCCCAAAATTGAACCCTGAGGGACACCGAAATTTATCATACCAAAACTGGATGGATTTTACATCATGAATCTTAGTGTACTGTATCCGTGCAGTTAGATAACTTTCCAAAAGTGAATTTGCCACTCCACGGATCCCGTAAGTCTTTAATTTATGGAGCAGTATTGTATGTTGCACAGAATCGAAAGCTTTGCGTAGGTCAAGAAAAATTCCAACAGAAAAAAGCTTAGTTTCAAAATTGTTAATTATAGAGTTTTTAATATCTAACAGAGCAGATTCTGTTGATTTACCGGCCTGAAAGCCATGCTGTTGGGGGCAGATAAGATGTTTAGCTTGTAAGAAATTGTTTAGTCGCCTATAGAGTACACGCTCAGCTAACTTCGAAAACAATGGCAATACCGAAATAGGACGGTAATTATTTGGGTCATTTTTGTTGCCTCCTTTGAATAAAACGGTAACGCGCGCGACTTTTAATTTGCTAGGGAATACACCAGAAAGTAGCATTCTGTTACAAATATGCGTAAGAGGGCCAGCAATAATATTTACAGCACATTTGATAGGAAAAGCAGCAACTTCGTCATCTCCAGGTGAGCAGGTGTTCCTAAATGAATTAATGATAGAAATAACTTCATCCACTGAAGTAGGGGACAAAAATATAGATTCAATACTGCAAGAGGGTAAGTATGAGTCGACAGTCCGGGTTGAATGACTGCTAGCAGAAGGTCGGTATGCTCCGGCAGCTAAAAAGTGTTCATTCAGCATATTGGCAAGTGAAACTCCAGCATAATTCACCCCATTGACTTTCAGCTCAGAGGGAAGACAATTCTTCCTGTTCCCTATAATAACGTTAATACCTTGCCAAAGTAATTTAGGATTGTGTAAGATTGGCGAAAACTTATTAATATAGAAAAAAGATTTAGCTTTCTTTAGATCTGAGTTTAATTTATTTCGAAACTTCTTAAACTTAACTAAATCATCCGGGCATCGCGTTTCCAAAAAATGAGAGAACATTTTGTTCTTTTCTTTAATTTGTTTCAAAAGTGCTCCTGTCATCTATTCTTTTCTAGCCTTTCTATGTTTTTTTATAGTTTGAGTTGGGAACGCGGCGTAATAGCATTCAAGCAGCTTTTGAATAAATATATCATAAGCACGGGACGAGTCATTTTCACCATATACATCTACCCAATTAATTGTAGACAACAAGTGACAAAATCTGGAGATGCTCTTTTCATCATTAACTCTACGAGCGGGAACAGGTTTATTCAATTTGGTCGTATCAGGAAAAAGTGAAAAGAAAGGCAAGTGATCACTAATACCAGAAGAAAAAACACCGGATATGCAACTCTGAGGTGGGAAATTAGTGAAGCACAAATCAATTAATGTTTCATAGTGCAAGGATATGCGAGTAGGCAATTCAATAGTATTGTCACAACCATTAGACAGCATTATTTCATTTAAATTAATCTTCAGAGCGTTATCCTCCAAAAAGTTAATATTGAAGTCACCTAGCACAATGATACGCCAGTTGTTTTGGTTTGAAAACTTCAGAAAACAATCAATGAAGCGAAAAAAATTGTCAGAATTTCCTTGAGGGGGGCGATACACAGCCATAATAGCAACTCTATGAAAAGCAATGCAGACAGTTTCAAAATCAGTACAAACAAGTGAATAATCCGACAAGACCTCAAAGCACAAATAATTTTGCACATATAAAGATACACCACCACCACGCTTTCCATCTCGAAATACTGAAATGGGTTTGTAACCAGGAAACTCGCTGACATCTGCATTTGAGGTAAACCATGTTTCAGTGAAGGCAATAAGGTCAAAATTAAAGTTCAGTTTAGTTAATTCAGCTTCTACTTCTTCTGATTTATTTTTTAGGCTTTGACAGTTCAAGTGGTAAAGAGATAGTGTGTTGCGAGGATTGTAAGCACGGTCCTTTAGAAAGTCGGTGAATGACTCGGCAGTAAAATAAGCCATTGTTGAGCAGGCGTACTACGCAGACTCGCAGCAACAGTGATTAAACCATCTTATCAATGTCCTCCTCACAAGCGATCCTGATGGCTCGTGCACCAGGTTGCTTTCGAGCGTAGATCTTTCCTTCCATAGACCAGACGAAAGCGTGCTTCATTTCCTTAGCCTTCATTTTAGCGAGCCACAGTAAATTCCTGCTAGAAGCCGTCAGGTTATCAAAGAATCGAATGTCATCTTCGCATTCTTTGCGCTTTGAAATCCAGTCTGTTTTTGTGGATCGGTTGGCAAAACGGATCAAAACCACAGGCACCTTGTCTGGTTGAGATGGAAGGCGGTGTAGCCCTTCAATGTCCTTTGCAACAAGTGTGGGCAAGTCAAGCTTCACAGCAAGGCTGTTTACTTTGCTCAGTAAATCTTCACCAGCTGTCACAGGTATTCCATGTATTTCCATGTTTTGCCGCCTACTGTACTGGCTCAGATCGTTCAATTCCTGACGCAGTTTTCGAATTTGCTGTCCGTCCTGGTTTGCCTCAATGTCGTTAACTCTCTTACGCAGGAGCTCGATTTCCTTGTCATGCCTATTAGATACTTCGAGCAATTTGTCATACGTGTCAGACATATGTTGTACAGACATTTCAATGCTTGAAACGGTTTCCTTCAAAGATGTCATATCATCCACTTTGGCCGTGAGATTTGCCAAAGCCTTACTAATCTCAGCAAGCTGTTTGCATAGGACAGCAGAAGATGCATTACTGCTGCTATCCTGACTGCGAGACGCCGAAGATCGACATGTCAAGCATTTCAAGGCTTTTCTTAATTCAGCATTTTTTGCTTTGAAACTCCGCTCCCCAACCCCTGCACACTTCCCTATATGAAACCTTTGACAGCAATCCGCACAAGTCAAATTCTTCACCATCTATAATGTCTTCGTAGCATGCAGAACAAGGATCAAACTTTTCAGATGACATTGCAAGCAAGACACTAGACCATGGGCAGCAGTGGCAGCAGTGGCGGCAGTATGCACTGGCAGCTTAACAACAGTAAGAAAAGACAACTAACCTGCAAATTCAAAACAGTTGTTTGAGCACTCTTGTGCAGCAACGTGCCACCGCTGCCCGATGTGTGAAGGCTCTCGACGACTTGCGCAGCCTTATAGCCAGAAGGAAGGGGCGTATCTTCACGTGATGACAGCACGATAGGCAGCCGCACACGGTGCGTCAACGAAGCCAGCAGAATGCAGATCGCACGTGATACGGAAATTCTTGCAGACGGACAGCAGCGAAGGAACTGCAAATTCAAAACAGTTGTTTGAGCACTCTTGTGCAGCAACGTGCCACCGCTGCCCGATGTGTGAAGGCTCTCGACGACTTGCGCAGCCTTATAGCCAGAAGGAAGGGGCGTATCTTCACGTGATGACAGCACGATAGGCAGCCGCACACGGTGCGTCAACGAAGCCAGCAGAATGCAGATCGCACGTGATACGGAAATTCTTGCAGACGGACAGCAGCGAAGGAACTGCAAATTCAAAACAGTTGTTTGAGCACTCTTGTGCAGCAACGTGCCACCGCTGCCCGATGTGTGAAGGCTCTCGACGACTTGCGCAGCCTTATAGCCAGAAGGAAGGGGCGTATCTTCACGTGATGACAGCACGATAGGCAGCCGCACACGGTGCGTCAACGAAGCCAGCAGAATGCAGATCGCACGTGATACGGAAATTCTTGCAGACGGACAGCAGCGAAGGAACTGCAAATTCAAAACAGTTGTTTGAGCACTCTTGTGCAGCAACGTGCCACCGCTGCCCGATGTGTGAAGGCTCTCGACGACTTGCGCAGCCTTATAGCCAGAAGGAAGGGGCGTATCTTCACGTGATGACAGCACGATAGGCAGCCGCACACGGTGCGTCAACGAAGCCAGCAGAATGCAGATCGCACGTGATACGGAAATTCTTGCAGACGGACAGCAGCGAAGGAACTGCAAATTCAAAACAGTTGTTTGAGCACTCTTGTGCAGCAACGTGCCACCGCTGCCCGATGTGTGAAGGCTCTCGACGACTTGCGCAGCCTTATAGCCAGAAGGAAGGGGCGTATCTTCACGTGATGACAGCACGATAGGCAGCCGCACACGGTGCGTCAACGAAGCCAGCAGAATGCAGATCGCACGTGATACGGAAATTCTTGCAGACGGACAGCAGCGAAGGAACTGCAAATTCAAAACAGTTGTTTGAGCACTCTTGTGCAGCAACGTGCCACCGCTGCCCGATGTGTGAAGGCTCTCGACGACTTGCGCAGCCTTATAGCCAGAAGGAAGGGGCGTATCTTCACGTGATGACAGCACGATAGGCAGCCGCACACGGTGCGTCAACGAAGCCAGCAGAATGCAGATCGCACGTGATACGGAAATTCTTGCAGACGGACAGCAGCGAAGGAACTGCAAATTCAAAACAGTTGTTTGAGCACTCTTGTGCAGCAACGTGCCACCGCTGCCCGATGTGTGAAGGCTCTCGACGACTTGCGCAGCCTTATAGCCAGAAGGAAGGGGCGTATCTTCACGTGATGACAGCACGATAGGCAGCCGCACACGGTGCGTCAACGAAGCCAGCAGAATGCAGATCGCACGTGATACGGAAATTCTTGCAGACGGACAGCAGCGAAGGAACTGCAAATTCAAAACAGTTGTTTGGGCACTCTTGTGCAGCAACGTGCCACCGCCACCGCTGCCCGATGTGTGCTATCGGTGCTATCCCCGCTGCTTTTTAATATTTTGGTTAGTGGCATCCCCACTCGTCCTGATGTAACAGTTTTTGTGTATACAGATGACATAGCTTTTTTCGCCACGGCCAGGGATATCCATTCCCTTTCCCAGATTCTGCAGGAATATTTGGATGCTCTTGGAGTATGGTTGCGCAGTATTAATTTAACCCTGAATGTTGACAAATGCGGCGTTTTGGTATTTCCTCCAGACATGCCTTTACACATTTCGTTAGTCCATTGCTCTAACCAGATTCTACAAGTGGAATCCGTTAAATATCTAGGTGTTACTTATCACCTAGCATTAGTCTGGAGCCTTCATATAATGAACAATGTGTTAAAGGAGAACGCGCTCCAGACCGGCTGACAAGAATCGCCAATAAAAAGTTTGGGATGTGCCGCGACACATTATTGTTACTATACAAAGCCTATAAAAGACCTATACTAGAATTTGGTTGCGTTCTGTTCTCTGGTAGTGCAAACTACGATTCACCCTTTAATCTTACTGGAAAGGCGCGCTCTACGTCTCTGCCTTGGTCTCCCAAAATCAGTTTCAAACGCACTGCTCTATTTGGAAGCCCGTATCCCTGATCTAACTTCCCGGTGTCAAATACTCACGGTGTGAACTTTCCTCAGGTCGATGGACCCAGTGACTGATGTCAGTGCTCCTATTTTTGTGTCTCAGCCGGCCTTATTCTTTTCTCATCATTGGCCACGGTATCAAATGCCACAAATTATGTTAACGCAGAGCCTTTTAACACCGATTGGTGTTGATCTCAGTTATTTGCAGTGGGTTGATGACACGCCGGCAGCAGTGGAATTCCATTTCGACCACATCTTCCCATCTCATGCGAAACACATGCCCGCAAACATTTCAAACGGTATTCTCTCGGATCACATAGAGGAATACCCCCATCATACGGTGCTTGCTACCGATGCCTCCGTCAACTGCCAAAAAGCTGCAGTTGGCATCTTTTCGCAGGATTTGGCATTGAGCTATTCTGTCTGCATCCCAGATTATATTCCTACGTTCTTTGCGGAATTTTTGGCTCTTGGAATGGCACTTCACAAAATTCTATGCCATGTGTCTCATGTTATTATTCTCGCTGATTGTTTGTCAGTGTTGCGATTTTTTGTCCATGCACTTTGAAGGTGGTCCGTTTTGTCTGGGTCCCTGGCCATGCAGGTATTCATTCAAATGAGGTGGCTGATTACTTAGCAAGGTCGCGAATTTCAGCCTGCTGGCGTTTTCCAGGTTTCAGCGGTTCCTACATATATCAGCCAGGTTAGAGATCCCTTACTAAATACCACTGACTATCAGCACTTATCATATAATTGGAACGTCCGATCGTGTAAATCCAGGCTGTGTGAGGTAACAATGACGCGGTTATATCTATGCAGGTGTGGGTTGACACCGACGAACCTATGTGACGCATGTGGGAAAGTTGAACCTTTAGACCATTTTCTCCTCTACTGCCCAAAGTTCGCACTTCACAGAAAGATTTACCTGGAGGTCCCTCTCTCCAAGTTAGGGCTGCCTTTATCTTTGCCAGTATTATCGTTTGGTGCGAATGCCAGGGGATCTGCATTGGGTACTATTTGTGGGTTTCTCCACGATTACATAATTGCAACTGGTAGGTTGATGTGCTAATTCTTTTAAAGTTCTACAAGCTCTTCTTTCACCAAAACGCGGTCTGTTATTTAACTGTCAATATTGTTCTGTTTTTATTCATTGATTTTTTCAAAATTCACGATTGGTGCTAAAACCATGGAAACTTCTTTGTTCAACTACACCTTGGCCAATCCCCCCGCGTGGGTATGTGCCACATACCTGGGGTAAAGAAGAAGTCACGATCGCTTACAGCTTAATTCGAAGACTCGCCGATTCTCTCCTAAACCTTTAGCACGGTGTTGCTGTTTGCGTCGCCGATGTGTGGTGGTGTTGATTAATGACTATAATTGGTATTGAGGGATAGGAAATGACGCAGCATGTCTCATATCGTTGGACACCTGAACCGCGCCGTAGGGGAAGGGATAAAGGAGGGAATGGAAGAAGAAAGGAAGAAAGAGGTGCCGTAGTAAACTCCACAATATCGACCACCTGGGGATCCTTAACGTGCACCGATATCGCACAGCACACGGGTGCCGTAGCGTTTCTCCGCCATTAAAAATTAATGTGGATTAGCTCAGGTAATCCAGGATATACAAAGCCAAAGATATCGGCGTTCACTGTGTTCATTGGCGTTGACGATGTTCTACACGGCGATTGCCTTGAGGAAAGGAAGGGCGTATAGCTGGTCTGATCTAACCAGGATTGCTAGCAGGAAAGCAGGGAGAGGGGGGGGGGAGACCTCTGGGAACGGTGTTAAGTCTGGTTTGGTTTTGAAGAAAGGAAACTGCACACTGTCTAAATAGTAATTGCCTACCAACATCCACACACGAGCAGCCCTAAGCACAGCACCCGCTTAATTACAGACTTACTACCTGCCCATATTGCTCACTGGAACTGGAGTCATTTCATTTACTGTCGGCCAGTTGTGAATAAAACGACGCAGTTATGCAACGAAAACAAGTCACTTTATTTCAAAGTTGAACAAAAGAAGTACCCTTCAATGTCACTGCACCCAAAAAAGAA
The DNA here is from genome assembly GCF_052857255.1 of Amblyomma americanum. Taxonomy (NCBI): domain Eukaryota; kingdom Metazoa; phylum Arthropoda; class Arachnida; order Ixodida; family Ixodidae; genus Amblyomma; species Amblyomma americanum. Next base: position 2,903 of record NW_027526901.1, on the reverse strand, counting down.
AAAGAAAAAAGGGTGGTTGCAGCCTGCCCTGCTGCTGAGACCTGAAACAAACAAAACGCGCAAGCACAAAAGTCATGCCACTGATTAAAACTGCCAGCTTGCTTCTGTCTGTAGGCAACACAAAACCTATAGACAGTCTATAGACAATCTAAAGATTTATGGCGATAAACGTTTAGTACACTTGTCTATAGACAGTCTATCTACTATGAATTGACAAAACAAAATATCAACAGGAAGGCAGTAGAGTCTATAAGAAGCCTATAGACTATCTATAGACCATTTTTGTAAGGGAAGCTTCCCGCGCCGGGTCCATCGCACACTAAAGCGGTAACAAAATATTCGGGCCAACACACGAATAACATAAGACATGCACACGAAGGCTGCACACAACTACATCGAAAGACATTCTCCTCATTTGTATATGATCAAATTTGTCACGGAAAGATTTTGCATGTTCAAATAATCGCGGATTTTAGGCAGTCATAGGTAAGAAAAATTAAATAGGACACAAGGTCCGCCTGAAGGGTATGATGCGATAGTGTAACCCTTAACGTCACGTAGGTAGCCCACCTGCCTCCTACAGGCTGCTGTCTGGAAAAAAGCCTAACAGAGCCATGCCCGTGACTTTCCGCTCACGGCACCGATGCCGACCACGCAAATACGAGATCTTCTGGAGAACGGGGCATTTTAACGCGTTAATATTCACGACCTTCCGAGCAGAGCAAGAGGCAGGCCCTTACCTCTTCCACGAGGTAGTTTCATGTTTGTATGATGCGCCCGCACACCCTCTAGTGAGAGTAATGCTAGACGTCGTTGCAAAACGAATGAAGCCCATACACGTGGCATGACTTGCTTAAATTCACCGTGAATTCAAGGGGTGAAGAGACATTCGTACATTACCTAGGCCAGGTATTTCGAAAACAACATCAGTGTAATGCTGAATTCAAAGGACGTTCAATCTGTTTCCTAGGAATGCAGGAAATGAAGGTAATAACATAATACTTCTTTGAAGACAATTTCACGACTTTTAAGTCAACGTTTTGGCCTATTTTTTTTAGAAATATGAATACTTGAAAAATTAGGTCCTAGCGAAATTTAGTTGACTATCTTTACATGACTAAAAAACCCAATTCATGTGGTGACCTTTACGTGTGACGTCAATTGTGAATTTCTTAACTGAAAGTTTAACTGAGGGCCGAAACTGCCGGAAAGTTTTCGTTAAACTAAACGTTGACCAGAAAAAAACTCAACCATGGCTTAAGTCTCAAAATCAATTTTGTAGCCAATAAAATTTCTTGGTACAGTCTGGTGGTTACAGCCTTCCGCGAGTTGCTGACGAAGGGCAAGAGAGGGTGCCCTGCAGAGTTAAGAATATTTGCCGCTAAACCGCAACAGCACATGTGCTTAGGAAGTTCAGTGTCAGCTGGCGAGGCGTTACAATCTCTACGGCACTCAGTTCGAACCATCTGCGATATTGCACTGCCCTAAGTACTTAGTCTTGCTTCGTCGTTTGGTGCAATAAAACTAAGCAGAAACCAGCTACGTGGCCGTCGTTTTGGAGAAGAACGAAGCTAAAGTAATTGCTGCCGCGGTATAAGAGCGTAGACTGTTTCAAAATGGCCGCCGTAGGGATTGCTACGCCTCTCCAAAAAGACGTCACCTTTATTCGAAATTTCGTCGAAACATCGCATAATTACTTTATGTACGAGATTTGATAGAATTAACTGTGGGCAACAAGCCTGTCCATGGCTTAGGTCCGGCGTTTATATGTTTTGTTTGCCAACGAGGCTCAAGTTCCTTAATTATCGGCACTGTATAGCGCAACTTTTTGCTAATGAGCCCTCGTGTCGAGAAGTTCGTTCCTATGCACATAGCCTACATTGCTCACATTACTGACCCGCCGTGAAGGCACAGTGGCGATGGGAAGACCCCCGTGAGCCATGCAAAGGCAGTACACGCTAAGGAACCCTCAGGTGTTCCAAGACTAATGTGGAGCCCTCCACAACAATACCTCTCATAACCAATGAGCCTCCTTGGAACTTTAGACACAATCACCACGACACATCTAGGTATGGCGCGGTGACGTCACGGCAGCTCAGTGAACTCTAGTGTATCGCTCACCCGGCAGCGGTCCTCCTCAGACAAAGTACATGGCACCCTGGAGGGATTCGAGCACTTTGACGGCCTCGACGTACTGCCTGGTGGTGACCGAGTCGGCGCTGCCCTCGGAAGAGTCGCTGCTTGAGCTAGACACGTCAACCTTGCTCGCCACGTGGTTCTTGGCCCGGTACGCGGCCAGGTGCGCGTAGTAGACGGGTGCCGGGATGCTCACGCTGCGCGCGCAGCGGGCGTACGTATGGCATAGGTAGTAGCTCAGCCTCTCCAGCTCGTCCGCTGTAAAGATTGAGTCGTCCCACACGACGTAGTAGTGCGACGGCTTGCTCGTGCCCTGCACCGCAGACGCCACGTGGACGGTTAAACCCGCGGGTCCGCAGCAATGATGTCCTAGTTGTAGACGACAGACCTCGCGTCACATCCACGCCACTAACTTAGGAATCAAGAGTAAGGAATGGGTTTGGGCAGGGTATGTAATGCGAAGGGAAAACAACCGCTGGTCCTTAAGGGCAACGGAGTGGATTCCAATGGAGGCGTAGCAAGAGGCGGCAGGAAGCTACGTGGGCGGATGAGATTAAGAAGTTGGCAGGGTTTTGGTGGCCGGAGCTGGCAAAGGACAGGGTTAATTGGAGAGACAAAGGAGAGGCCTTTATGCCCAGTGGCAAGGTCAGGCTGATTATATTACTGATGGTGATGAACTGACTGCATCCAAAATTTATTTTTCTTGTGGTCCCCTTTTTGGAACCCATTACACATTGCGGGAACACTTTACAGGCTATTACGCAATG